>NW_006204090.1:563654-601600 GCF_000334495.1 Tupaia belangeri chinensis
TGGTGAGCACACATGCCCTGTAGCAAAAAAAACCCTCAAAAAAAAAAAAAAAAAAAGAAAAGTAAAGTAAATCCTCTCTTTCCAAGTTTCTTCGAGCTCTGAAGTTAGGAAACCAGCAATTTTAAATACCTTTTCCTCTTTTTGTAATGTTAATAAATGTTTTTGAATACCAGATAGACTTTTTGCCTGCTTTAAGACTCAGGATTGCCTTTCTCTTAGACAGGGAACCCTCTCTTTGAAATCTAAGCATCAAGGAAGATAACACTCTCATTTCCTTGTCTCTGTGGGAGGATAGGAGCCTAACCAGTGTGCAATTCACTTTAAATTGCATAGCTATCTTCTACAAAAAAATGAGAAGTTTGCTTTTTCTGTGGATAAAATACAGGTGGTTGGGCCAGCAGATGAATGGTGGTTAAGGCAACTGGATCCCACAAAGCTGAATCTGTGCTTCTGGTCATGGAGCTGATGGCTTGAAAGACATGCTGGGGATGTGTTGTACATGCCTAAAATCCCTAGAGGAGAATGGTGGAGAGGAGATTTAAGGTTGACAAAACCCCTGGGGAGGGGAGATGCTTTCTCATTTTTTACTCTCCACCCACAGTGAATGCATCATGTGCCCTATAATAAATTTTAAAAAATAATAATATAGGGGCTAGCAAATGGTGGAGGGTGAAGTCACTGGACTTCTACATGGCCAGTCTCAGTTTGAGTCCTGGACTTAGTGGCTTGAAACTCATGCCAGTTGCATGTGCATTCATGCTCAAAATCCAAGGAGGAGAATGGAGAAGGGATTGTGGTGTGGCCATCTCGCCAGAGGTTGATTTCTAACTTTCTCTCTCTCTGTAACTCCCACAAATACACATGTTCTGTAGAAAAAAAAAAAAAAAACCTCTTAAAAAAGAAAAAAAGGAAGGGTCACTCCAAATATTATGTGAAGTTGGGATGTACTAAGTGTGATAAATAGTGTTGCCAAGATTTTAGTTATTGTTTATCTTGAAAATGTATGTGTAATGAATTCTATCTACTTGTCTTTATAAAAGAGTGGGCATTCTTTCTCAGCTTATAATCTCTTATTAGGTTGCCTGAAAGACTCATTATATTCTGATTTAAAACTTAATAAATAAAAAGAGTGTATTCTTTCTCTGCTACCTTTGGACAGTGGAGTTTAGGGAGAAGATTTTGGTTTTGATTATATTTCCTCCACACAATATAATTTAAAATCAATTTCTACATTTAGAAATAAGTGTGTGCCTATCATAAAAAATATTGTACACCCAATGTCCTCCATTTGAATGTTTACTATTTACTTACCGTTGGTTCTTTATATCCAGTAGTTCCACATCTTTAAATTCAATCAATCTCAAACTGAAAATATATTTTTAAAAACAATAAAAAATACAAATATTAAAAACTTAACTTTCTCACCAAAACCATTGGCAGAATAATCAGGAAAATTAGTTGTGAGGAAAGAAAAAAAAAAAGACAGTTAATGGTGATAGAAAAAGTACTTTGCTGGGGCTGGTGGGTGGCATGATGGTTAAAGGTACTGGATAACCACATGGCCAACTGCAGTTCAATTATCAGACCTGGTGATGTGGAGGGACATGGAACTTATAAACAACTCAAGGCTGATAATTGCCTGAACTTCCTGCTTTAGAGCAAACTTATTGTCCTTCCCCTGAGCTATAGAGCAACCTGAAACATTGTATAAGTTAGTCTTCTTGCTCCTCTGCCACTTCTAAATTAGGGCAAATTCTGAATTCCTTTCCTGATAGGACATTCCAAGCATGCTGAGACTCCCCTTCTCCAATTCCCCCATAAAGACTGCGTTCAACCCTCAACTGGGGCTGGAGATTCAGAGTGTTAACTCATTCATGCCTGCCAATGTAATAAAGAGTTCTCCTATCTCTCCAGGTGCTGTTTTCCATTCCTCAGTATCTGTTTTCTGCCACGTTTTGGTATACTGGCCAAGAAACAGAATCAGGCTGACCCTTTGAGCCACTGATCCCAGGGCATCTCCCTCTGGGACAGGCACAATGGTGTGTAGAGATAGGTGCACCCCCATCTCGTTTGATAGGATTCCTATCAAGATGTTGAGATGACCACCCTGAGACCAAGTGTTCCTAGATCTTCAGACTCTGATTCAAGAGAAAGACCAACTCTTGAACCCTGATATATAAACTCTGGTCAGTTCTGGTTGATACATCTGTAGAACCCTAATCAAACCTACTCAGATTGAGTAGAAGAGAAAACCTGATCACGCTCCTTCAGTTACAGAACCAGCAGTTAGAGTTCATCTAGTGTATGACTGGTGTGGGGAAGGAATGCATAACCTCTGAATGAAAGTGTGAATGTCTGTGACAAGCAAATGTATTTGTGGCTCCACAGTCTTGACTACGGAGCATGACTGAGTCTGCACCTGTAGTTCTGCAACAATTCTAAAACAGCTAAACAGAAAAATTGATGATGGGGGATGCCCTTCTTCCCTGCATGCTCAATCAGGTGGAGGATTTATATCCAATTGTCCATTTGAAGTCAGTGCAAAAATCTCATGAGGGGCATGGCCAGATGGATGCTTGATTGGTTCCCTCTGGGAGTATCCACCCTTTGTTAGGACAGTGTTCATGGGAGGGAGAACACAGGGCCAATGAGAGGGTTTTCCCTCTAGAGGCAGATAGGCAGAGTAGTGAAAATCAGGTCTCTATTTCTGTCCTTGGAGGCTAGGACATGATTTCCTCCTGACTGTAGTGCAAAACATTCTCTCAGAGCTCATCCTGACTCTCCTATAAAGACTTCCACCACAGAGTGAAACCTTCTCTCTCTGTCTGGGAAAGGAGAGGGCAGCCATCACCTACTACCTAGACAGCTTTCTCTCTCTGATTATCTCAGAAAACTTCTGCACCCTCATCCTTCTCCATTCTATTTGCCATCCACCTCAGAAATACCCGTCCCCAGCACCAGGGTATCCACCATTGGAGTACTGGGAGGGAGTATGAACCCCAGAGAGAAACTGCTGTAGTTGTTCTGATCACAGCCCTTGGCCCTCCTGAAGACTTTAATACCCTAATCCCCTACACTACCTGACCCTTCTGGTGGCACCCCTAAGAGACTGCATGACTTGTCTTGACCACCAAATTGACAATTGAGACTTTGCTGCCATCTGTTTCTTCAGGGCCTGAAGAGCAGACTGAGTAGCGAGCACCACCTCAGGAGGAATGATGTCTGCTGCCTTGAATCCCACACCTAGACCCCACCTCACTTGCCATCACCCAACAAGCTGCTGCAGTGATAAGAAATCTCACTCTTCAGATGTCTCTTCAGAAGACCTGGGGACCCCCATATGTAGGCTCAGATGTAAACATCATGGAGGGCGGACCAACTCTCTACTATCAGCCCTTCACCACTACCAATTTGCTTAACTGGAAACACCAGACCCTCTCCTACTCAGAGCAGCCGAAGGCAATGATAGATCTAATGGAGTCTATACTCCAAACGCACCAATCTACTTGGGATGACTGTTGGTATGTACTCCTCACCCTACTTAACACAGAGGAATGACACAGAGTCCTTTTGATAACAAAGAAGTGGTTGCAAGAGCACACCCCTAATGATGAGTAGATCTAGAAACTTGTGCCAGGACCACCTTTTCAAATAAAAAACATGACTGAGATTTCAATACCAATGCAGCCAAGCCTACCTCAGCAAGTATCAGGAGGCACTATTACAAGGAATGAAAGCCAGTGCAAAGAAACTTGCCAACATGGCTAAAACCTCAGAAATTATTTAGAAGATGGATAAGCCATGGGGCAATTTTATGAGAGGCTCTGTGAGACATACTGTATCTATACTTCGTTTGACACTGAGAGCTCAGAAAGCCAGCAAATGATTAACACCATCTTTGTCACCCTCTGTAGAAATTACAGAGGCAGGAAGGCTTTGCTGGGATGAACATCACTCAGCTTCTGGAGATTGCTAATTGAGTCTTCATGAACCAAGATTGAGAGGAAAGAAAGAAGCCAGATTGGCAGATGAAGCAAAAGGCAATCCTGTTGGCTACCACCCTCAAACAATTCAGATGTCCCACCGGATCCAAGAAGGTAGCTGAAAATCAGCAACCTGAGGCTTAGAACAAACCAATGTGCATGCTGTAAAGAAGATGGACACTGAAAAGGTGAATGTCCCAAGCAGAAGGCCAGAAGTCCACAAGACCTTCCACCCAGAGCTCCCAAGGGACCTCCTTGCCATAATGGAATATGGCTGACTGGGCTTCATGATCCTGAACCCCCAAGAGCCCCTGGTCAATGTCAACTGATGACATTCATGGTGGATACCAGAGCTGAACATTCCATTATAATCCAGTCCTTGGCTTGCCCGTCAAGCCAAAAAGTCCCCAGCATGGGAGCCACGGGAATACCAAAACTCAGCCCTTTTTAGGCAAGAAGCTGTCAGTTGGGGGGAGGGCATTGTGTTACTCATGAATCCCTATACCTGCCTGAATGTCTAGTCCCATTGTTAGGGACAGACCTATTGACTAAACTCAGAGCACAAACTAGCTTGATTCATCAGAGTTGACTGGATTGACTGTCAGTCCTGCCAAAATCCTGGCTGTATCAGTGCCCCAAGAGGAAGAATGGCAAATATTCATCCCTGGGGAGCACTGAGAAAGTGATAAAATACTTACCTCACTTTCCTACAGTCTGGGCTGAAGGAAACCCATTAGGGATGGCAACCAATTGCCTGCCTATAATGATTGAGTTGACACCTCTGTTGCAGCCTGTAGCCTCTAAGAGTACCCAATAAGCCAGGATGCCAGATTGGCCCAAAAGAAGCACATCAACCAACTCAGGGAAGCTGAAATCCTGGTCGAGTGTTAGTCTCCCTAGAACACCCATTTTCTCTCTGTGAAGAAAGGAACCACTGGAGACTTGACCAATCCAGGACCTGTGATCTGTGAATGCCACTACTGTATCTCTACAACCCACCATATCCAACCCATACACCCTGCTGAGTGTTTTGCCCATGGAGTCTAAATGATTCTCTGGCCTGAATCTCAAGGATGCCTTCTTTTGCCTGTGACTAGCAGCCATTGGTCAACCAATATTTGCTTTGAATGAGAAGATCCAGACAGTTAGAAGAAAATTCAACTCACTTGGACCTGATTACCCAAGGGGTATAAGAATTTTCTGACCTTGTTTGAGGAAGCACTTAGAGAATTTTCCACGTCAGGAAACTGGGTGTACTCTGCTTCAATATGTCAATGACCTTCTGCTAGCTGGGGTGACCCAAGAAAATTGCTGAAGGAGAACTCAGGTGCTGCTCCTTCTCTCTCAGGCTGGGTACAAGGTCTCAATAAAGGAGTCCCAAATCTGCCATACCCAAGTACAATTCCTATGATTCATTCTGACTAAAGAACACCATGTTCTGGGCATGAATTAAACATGTGGTATATAGATTGCCACAGCCCACAACCCAGAGACAACAGCATGAGTTCCTGGGAGCTGCAGGATTTTGTAGAATTTGGATCCCAGGTTTTATTGAGAAGACTAAGTCACTGTATGAACTACTCAAAGGCCCAGAAGAGGCACCCTTTGAATGGGGAACTTTCCAAAAGCAAACTTTCCAGGATCTCAAGTCAAGTCTTGGGAAAGCCCTGACTTTGGGGCTCCCAGATGTTACCTGAGAATTCAATCTGCTCATATATGAGAAAAGTCAGATAGCACTAGGATTCTGACTCACCTCATTGGACCTTGGGAGAGACTCAACCCAGTGGTATCTGGGTGGCCCCATTGCCTGTGAGCCCTTGCTTCCACTGTTGAATTGATTAAAGAGGCAGACAAATTAACCTTAGACCAAGTTATCAATGCCTGAGTCCTTCACTTGGTGACCACCCTAATGAGCAAGAGGGGATATAAGTGGCTAGCCAGCTCTAGGATGGCCCACTACCAGGGTTTATTGATTGGAAATCCTTGGGTTAGACTCCAGACTCTACATACTCTCAACCCCACCAGCTTCCTCCCAGCCACTCCATGGCCTCCTGACAGTGACTGTGAAGAGACCCTCAATGAGGTCTTCTCTTGACACACTGATATTGTAGACATGCCATTGAAGGCTCCCAAACTCACACTCTTCACTGACAGCAGCAGTTACGTGCAGGATGGAACTCAATATGCTGGCTATGCAGTTACTCCTCAAGAAGCAGTGATCAAGGCTGAAGCACTGCCCAAAAGTTGATTGGCTCAGTGAGCTGAGCTCTGAACACTAATCTAAGCCCTGGAATTGGTGGTTGGTAAGAGAGTAAAAATCTACATGGATTCAAGATATGCCTTTGCCACTCTACACATCCATGGAGCATTATATCAAGAGAGCAGACACCTCTCGGCTGAAGGGGAGACAGTTAAAACAAAGAAGAAATCTGCCAATTATTGGAAACAGTTTGGGACCAAAGCAAGTGGCAATCATCCATTGCAGAGGCCACCAGAGAGGGGAGGATTTCATCACTCTGGGAAACTGGTTAGCAGACCAGGTAGCCAAGGCTGCCACCAACTGAACCCTGATGACTGAAACCAAAGGTTTATCACTTACAAGATTCCAGAAAGTGACCCCTTATACCTTTGATGAACATCGTTGGGCCAAATCAGAGGGAGAAACTCTGGAAGGAGATGGACTGCGAAGATTGCCAGATAAAAGAATATACGTACCCCAGTCTCTGGGATATTCATTGGCAAGGCAACATCACAAGTTGACTCACTGGGGAAAGGCTAAACTAGAAAATTTACTGGGCTGGTACTATTTCTTGAGTTTCCTACCATCATTGTGAGCAACTGTGAGCATGCAGTGCGAGACCTGTGCCAGAAATAATCTGCCCAGAAGCCAACTCAGCCAGCTGGAATACAAGCCACTGGAACAAATCCCCTGGAGTAGACTTCTCAGAAGTATAGCCATGTTGGGGCTATAAGTACTTACTAGTCGTCTGCACTTACTCAAGTTGGGTGGAAGCCTTCCCTATGTGAACTGAAAAACCCAGAGAAGTTTCTCAAGTCCTTCTGAAGGAAGTTATACTTTGGTTTGGGCTTCCCCTTATGATCGGGTCAGACAATGTCCCTGCTTTTGTGGCAGAAGTCACATAGGAGTAGCAAAGGCCTTAAGCATAAGATGGAAGCTTTACATTGCCTACCAACCTCAGAGTTCTGGGAGAGTGGAATGAATAAATTGCACCCTCAAATTCACTCTAACAAATAACTGTCAGGACCTTGAGTAGCCCTGGGTGATGTCCTATCACTGGCCTTGCTCCGAATTCAATGCACTCCACAGAAACAAGCTTATTCCCCTTCTGAGATCCTGTTTGGTCAGCCACCCCCTTTAGTCACCCAGGACCAAATAGATGACGTCTGTCAACTGGTCGAGGCGATCCTGACCAGGATCTGGTGGCCCTGGAGAAAACTTTAAAGAGAATAGCCTGTGTAACCTTAAAAAGAACCCCTGTATCCCCTTGGAAACTGGGTACACAAACACAATCCTGGGGACTTGATGTGGGTTGTATGAATAATAATAAAACAATATATAAATTAAGAAAAAGAAAAAAGAAAAAAAAATTGGAACAGAGAATCACTACAGTCCACCTGGTTGGGGGCATATGTTATTGTGCTTGTTACCCCTACTGCAGTTAAGGTTGCAGGGCTAGTTCTGTGGATCCATCACTCAAGAGTGAAGCAAGCCACAGCACCAGAGGACCCCAGGACCTGGATGGTGAGAAGCCACCCTGAACAACTCACCAAGGTGACCTTCCAGAGGACCAAGACCTGACACAGAGACTGCAGCTCTGCAGTAGCCACTCCTGGGCTGGCTGTTCTATGCATGATGGAAGCTTGAGGAGTCTGCAGCCCTGCTTTGGTCACTCCAGATGCTGAGTGATCTATGCACAGCAGAAGCTTGAGGACAGCAACAGATGATTCCCTTACTATTCCCTTACAACCTCCTGACCCTAGCCCCTCCTGTAGTGCTAGCCATACTTCTCTCTATCAGTCTGAGTGCTGTGGCTTCAGAAGACTGTAAATTATGGGCAAGACTTTTGCTAACAATATCATACTTCCTGTTGGTAGAAACCTTGATAGGCCCAAGATGCTTGGACTAACTAACTGGAGGCATTTTCATTCCCTCCTTAAGATATGGATCCTAACCAATATGCTGATATTCCCCATATTAGGAGAGACCCCTGAGTATATAAAGTGGTGTAACATCACAGTGTGGACATCACCCCCCTTCCCAGAAGGAGAAAGAAACCCAGATCACGAGTGGCCTATGGGCTACATACTCTTACAACTACAGGGACCCAGTCTTCGAACATCTAGGAACGGGTGATAGAGACTGCCTCCAAGTTGGTTTTATCTGATCTTGCACTCCTGGTAGTAAATCCTACTCTATGGGCCAGAGTCAAGGAAGCCACACCCTTTACCAGTGTCCCTTGGCAGGAAGATGGACATGTTATACATCTCTAAGGGAATATGACCTTCCAGTTAGGGGAGGTAGATGCCCCTCTGAGGAAAGACAGAAGGCACTCTAGAATACTGTTCAGAAACTTTGTCTGCCCAGGTTCAACTACAGGTGAGAAAGCAATCTAAATCCCCTAGGGAATACCCTCATAAACAACACACATAGATTACTTTTGCAGGCTGCTTCCAACCTGGCCTCCAGGTGCTGGCTTTGCATACAATCTATCCTTCCCTTGATATATGCTACCCAAATAACTAAGTCTCTCAGCAGTGGCTCCCAAACCACCCCCTCCCCCATTGTCAATGCTCTTCAGAAAGGCCTCCTTGCTGGGGTAACCCCTTCCTCCCCACCTCGCCATTGTATCTCTCAACAAAGAGAAAAAGAAATTAACACCTTCACCTGTAATCAAACTCGTAGGCTTAAATTCAGGCCCAATGACAACCAGGGCCTATTTGGCTCTACTGAGACGGGGGTATATTTGGTCTGTGGCATTTACGCCTACCCATGCCTGCCAGTTAACTAGACAGGGGCATGTACTTAGGCCATCCTGACTCCCCAGATTTATGTAGTATATGGAAAGGAGACTCTAGAGGTTCTTCTGGTAGCTCGGGCCTGAATAAAATGGTTCATCCCATTTGTCCCCTTCCTCATCAGACTTGGGATCCCTGTAAGAATAGGCACTGGAGTTGGAGGAATAATGACCTCCTCCTACCAGTTCTCCCAGCTAAATAAGGAAATGGTGGAGGGCTTCCAGAAAGTAGCTGAGACTATAGAAGCCCTCAAAGACTAACTCAACTCCTTAGAAGAGTCATTCTACAAAGCAGATAAGGACTAGATCTCTTAACTGCAGAGAAGGGTGGACTCTGCTTATTTCTGGGGGAGGAATGTTGCTTCTTTGCCAACAAATTGGGTGTGGTCTGAGACATGGCCCAAGAACTTAGGAGATTTGGTCTCCAAACAGCGACAAGCAATAGTTGACTCCTGGGTAGGTTGGAATAGCTCTTGACATGGGCCCCATGGCTACTGCCTCTTCTGAGGCCCTTAGCAGTTATTCTTTTGGCAGTAGTAGTCATACCATATTTCCTTACATGGTTTGTAACCTCACACCTTGAAGCCATCAATTATCAACTAATTGTTGCTACCCCAGGAAGCTACGTTTATCACCCTCCTGTTAATTGATCCTCCTTAAATATAATTGAGGAGGCTCAAGGGGGGGGGGGCGATGATATGGAGGTATACAGAACTTATAAACAATTCAAGGCTGATAGCTGCCTGAACTTTCTGCTTCCCAGTGAACTTATTGTCCCTCCCCTGAGTTACAGAGCAATCTGAAACTTGAGTAAGTTAGACTTCCTGCTTCTCTGCCACTTTCATATTAGGGTTGATTCTGAGCTCATTCCCTAATAAGATACTCCAAGTGTGCTGAGACTCCCCCTCTCCAGTTCCCCCATAAAAGACTGTGTCCAACTTTTTCAGCTGGGGCTAGAAATTCAGTGTTACCTCCTCCATGCCTGCCAATGTGATAAAGAGTTCTCCTGTCTCTCCAGGTGCTGTTTCCTGTTCATTGGCATCTGGCTTTCTGCAACAATGGTAGCTTGCTTTTTCACTTTGCCTCTCTCTGTTTCTCTCTGATCAAACTGGAAAGTAATAATAAGTAGAATTAAATAAAATAATTCTTAAAAATGTACTTTGCCCATTAATGAGAAGTATTCTATTCTAATTCTCATATGTTCAATAATATATTTTGAGAGTCATTAAATGTTTTCTGTTACATATGTATGATTACATAAAGGTTCTGAGAAATAATTGCACCAATAACAAAATATAACAAAAATATTGCTAAAATTTATCATACAATAGCATTTGCAAATCAATGTTTTCAGCACTTATACTTTGACACCACACTTCCTTTCTGGTCAGAAAATCAGTGGTAGATTCCTTCAAATGGTTTGATACTTATTTGATTATTTTTTTATTATTGGTGTAAACATGCAGAAACTACTGAATTTAATCAAATAAGTATGGCATGGTAACTATAAAATGCTAAATAGTAACAATCTGAGCCAACTTGTGTCCTGATGGTTTGCAAATCCATACCTCACATGCCCAACGGTGCTACTCAAGGCCCACACCTGACAGCTTGAAAAACACACCAGGTGCATGTGTGGGCATGCCCTAAAATTCCAAAAGGAAGGAAAAAAGGAGAAGGAATTGTGGTGTGATTATTCCTATGAGGGGATGCTTCCTCTGTCCTACTCATCCTCTTCTTCTCTCACTCTGGTGAGTACATATACACACTGATAAATTTTCAAAAAATAGATAATTAGGGACCAGCGGGTGGCATGGTGGTTAAGGCGCTAGATGCTCCCACATGGCTGACCACAGTTCAAGTCCTGGACCTGGTGGCTTGCTTTCTCACCTTCTCTCTCTCTCTCTCTCTCTCTCTGTATCTCTCTGGTCAAATTAAAAATGAATGAAAGAATGAATAAAGTTAATTAATTTAAGATAAATAAATAAATAAATAAATAAATAAATAAATAAATAAAATTATTTAAAGATACTTAATTGCAATGAAGCCAGGAAAGTGAGGACTTGGGGAAACAAGGATGAAAGAAATGGTGTGTGCCTGATATCAATGATTTTCTCTTGAGAATTTTGTATATTTTCTGAGGAAAGTTTATCTTTCTCACAAAACCTTGTGGTGAAATAATGACATTTAATACCTGAAGTGTTACAGAATAGGGAAAATCAGGAAAGCACAAATGTAATTGTGCTTTTAATAAACAGAAAATAATGAAAAAATATATTTATAGATGCTATTTAAAGGGTATCTTATTTTATCTTCTTCATCGCATAAAAGATTCTTTGAAGTGGAAACTGTCTATAAATACTCTTCTGGTCTAAACCTACCATTTCTATATGTTGGAGGAGAACACTACCTGGGCCTTCTGACACTATGAAGAACTGTACCAGACTGAGCATTGTAATATTAAAAAATATTAATAAATTCTCTAAAATGAAGTCTCTTTTATTGTATTGTACTCTATCCTAGAACTGACTAAAGCTATTCTACAGAACTCTACAAGACTAAAGAAAAAACTGCCTAGAGCTAACAAACAGACATGAGCCCCTCAATGTATAATATATCTTCAAAACTTCATGAAAAATGTGTATTATGAAAAAACTATACATGGATTTCAAATTTTCACACCAAAATAAGCAAGTACTTTAAATCTATTTTTCAATGAATTTTTCAAAGTCCCCTTCTACAGTGGGACTTCCCAAAATAAGGTGCTATTCATACTAGACTGAATGGTCTGCCTCATTACCAAGCCCAGGTCAGTGGTCCAGGACCTCAGATAGGACGTCTGTGTCCAGAATCCTAACTCTCCATACCAGCTATGTAGCTGCCTGTCATCCCTCAAGCAGTACTTAATGTAGCAAAAATATTCTCTTTGGCCCAGCCTTTCCAATATCCTTTGAAGGCATTTAAAGAGTGTACTGACATCAAATATTTGAACAGTATGAAGTACAGTGTCCCAGAGTAATATTCAGATGTTGCAAAATCCTCAGCAATTTGTGCTGGTATCACATCTGCCTACATCACATTAGTCTTACTCAATGGGAATATTCTAAAAGCCAGTTTTGCTTCTTGGACTAATTTTTCTCTTAATTTAGTGGACTATGAATCATAGACTAAACTTGGGGTAATTGGCAGTGTTAGACTCTAGCTTATTCATAAGTTCTGAGACCAGTGTTTATATATTAGGGGCAATTGGATACTGAACTAATGTTCAAAGATTTTGCATGAGATCAGAAAACATGACCTGTTTAACAGGCTTTGCTTTGCAGTAACTTATGTTATATCTGCAATGCCTCTTGGGTATTACTATGGTCTAAATGTTTGTATCCCACCCAAATTCATAGGTTGAAATTTGAATCATCAGTGTAATCATATTAGGAGGTGCAGCAAATGAAAAATGACTGGGCCATGAGGGTGGATGTAATTAGTACCCTTATAAAAGAGACCACAAAGAACTGTTGCCTCTTCCAGCATATGAAGACACATCAATAATATGGCCATCTATGAACATGAAAGAAGGTCCTTAAATACATTTATTGACACTCTGACCTTGGACTTCTCAACTTCCAGGACTGTGATATATAAAGTTCTCTTGTTCATAAACCAGCCAGTCTGTAATATGGTGTTACAGAAGTCCAAATGAACTAATACAAGTGTAGAAAATTTACTGGAGAGATCAACCTGTTTCTTTAGCCTAGTCAACCTTTGTGGCTTGTGGAGAAAGAACAACAAATGTCTGTCAGATGATCATGGGATGCGAGGCAGAAGATATGTGGTGTATTTGCTCCTTCCCTACTTGGGAAATTTCCTTACCTACTATTATTCAATGAAAAAGCACATTTCACAATGAGGAAGTTTAAATATTAGATAGGACCAAGTGAAATTGTTTCCAGTTAATCAGTTTTCTATAATTCAAGTTATAAATTTTTCAGCAAAGAGTTCAAGTGTCACAAATGCTTATAGTTTGAGGAAAAAAGAAAAAAAAAACACAGCCTTTGGTAAGAAAAACAATGTTGATAAATGAGGGTATATCTATATCCAGGTGGTAGAACTTAATGTTCTATTAGCTTCTGTCCTAAAATATCTTAAATCAATCGAAACCATTTACTATGACAGAAAAATGTGTTTCATTTGAAAACAACTCTGGTCTCTTGAATTATGAAAGAATAAATGTTGTTATTTTAAGCCTCCCAGTTTGTGGTGATTTCATACGGAAACCCTAAAAAAAATATAATATGGTTATGTTGCTGGACTCCCACATAGTCAATCATGGTTTGAGTGTCTGATCAGATGGCTTAAAGCTCATGTCAGCAGTATGTGTGTGCATGATCAAAATCTCAAGAGGATTGTGACAAGACCATCTTCCCAGGGTAATTTCTCACTTTCTGTCTCTCTGTCTTTGTCTCTCTGGTGAGGCCATGTTCCCTATAGCAAAAACTTCTCAAGAAGAGAAAAGAAAAAGAAAAGAAAAGAAGACCAATATGCAGAGATCAGCAAATCACCAAGTAAAGAAAAATGAAGGTCTGAACTAGAGGGAGGAGTAATAATGGAAACGAGTAAATGCACTAAGATTAAATGGACATAGGGTTCACACACTTGCACTGTCCTCCTCCAAAGTCTGTTCTCAATAGTGTATGAATAATTTGAATTTCTTTACTTAAAGCTCCCATATAATATAAATTAACAATTGCAGAAATCTTAGACCTGCACCTGTCTACATGACTTGGCAACTGACCTATTCAACTAAGTTTTAGAATAAGACAGAATCCAACATGTCCAGCCTGATCATCTCAGAGGTCAATGATATCCTTTGTTAATATAATAAAATTAGATTTCTAATTTTTTTTTCAGAGATTTTTGTTACAGGGTGCATGTGCCCACCTGAGAGACAGAGAGAGACAGAGAGAGAGAAAGCAGGATCTTACTCCTCAGGGGGAATGGTTACACTATAATCCATTCTCCTTTCTCCTCTTGGGATTTTGGGCGTGCACGCACATGTACCTGGACTGAGCTTTAAGCCATCAAATCTGGGACTTGGACGGCGGTTCACTAGGTGGGAGTCCAGTGACATAACCATTACATCATCTGCTGGTCCCTTAATTTTTTTTAATATGTAAAACCCTTGTTTCCAGGACCAGCAGTTGGCATAATGGTTATGTCACTGGACTCCCATGTAGTCGATCACTGTTCAAGTCCTGGACCCAGTGGTTTAAACACACACTAGATTCATGTGTGTGTGTGTCCAAGATCCTGAGAGGAGAATGGAGGAGAAGGGATTATGGCGTGGCCATCCCCCCTGGGGGTGATTTCTCTCTTCCTGTCCCCTTACTGTTTCTGTCTGTCTTTCTGGTGAGCACATATGCCCTATAGCAAAAACCTCTCAAAAGAAAAAAAAAAAAGACAAACCATTTTTCCAAATTACTTGTCATTTACTTATCCTTCAAGACTCAGTTTACTGGTGGTAGGGTTGACCCACAGTATGTAATTTGCTGACCTAAGGTACAAAGACACATTTATTAAAAAATATAATAAGAGTGTGTGTAAGTTACAAAATGGGTATAACAAAGAAAAGTAGTTTATGGTAATGTGAAAAATCATGTTGTGAAAAAAACATGCATGGATTTTAATCTATTTTTTGACATCCAAATAAACTCATACTTTAATTCAATTTTCCATGAACTTTTTGAAGTCCTGTCATACATACAGAATGGCTTTCTAACTAATATTGTGAATTAGGTCTACTTGGACTATTTTTACAAAATAGTAAGTTGGTTGGACTGTGGTTAAGACAGTGAGCTCTTCCAAGAAAAGGCTTGAATTTTTCTTCTTAATATCCACAATGAGGGACCAGCAGTTAGCGTAATGGCTATGTCGCTGGACTCCCATGTAGTCCACCGCAGTTCGGGTCCCAGACCCGGCAGCTTAAACTCACGCCGGGCGCGTGTGCGTGCGTGCCCAAGATCCCGAGAGGAGAATGGAGGAGAAGGGATTGCGGCGTGGCCATCCCCCCTGGGGGGTGATTTCTCACTTTCTGTCTCTCTGTCTCTCTCTGTCTGTCTGACGAGCGCACGCGCCCTATAGCAAAAACCTCTCCAAAAAAAAAAAGAAAAAAAATATCCACAATGAAGTACAGAATACATCAAATAGATGCTAATCCATGTTGAAATATGGAAAATCTGAGTTTCAAATGAGCTAGAATTTCCAAATATGGGGTTGTGGGAAAAATCATGACATAGTTTTAAAAATATTTTTCTATGCAAAAATGCATCATGACTTTTGTAACAACACTATAGGTATTTAAAGCAGTTGTTAAAAATAAGGATATATATTTCTTACTGGGGTAAGCAATATGGAATTAGGTAATCAACACAGATGTATTTGTTGAAACTCAGGAACTGACTTGAGATTTCCCTGAGAGAGAGGGTATTACAAAGGAAAACACACGAGGGTAAAATTTGATAAATATGAAGACCATGTTGTTTGTTGTGATGAATACAGGGAGGCATTTTATCTACACTAATTGTGGAGCCAAAGAGATACTTCAAATAAATTTATTCAATAAATTGGTGAAATTGAGCTTTATTGTAACTCTGAATTTCTCTGGCTTTTTCTTATTTCACCCATCACTTACAGGAAATGTCAAGTGATTCCAAAGACCACCTGGAGTTGCTTTAACTTCAATCCCCTGAGAAGTCTCAAAAGGTCAAGTATCATCTCCTACTGCTTCTCAGATGCCGTTACATATAATGGAGTTTCTAGTGTATCTTCCCCATTCCTGCAAAATTCATATGTGCCAGTGCTCTAGATAGAAGTGATACACATTTTTTCAATCTCAGATGCTGAGCTTTTTCTCATAGACTCAAGGGGAAAATCCCACATTTTAGAAATAGATTTTAAAATATTGAAAGCAATAAAGATCAAAAGATTAAAATATTCCTTAAAAGCACATTATGTATTAAAAATGTACATTATTTAAAAGTATATACATTTCAATCCAATAAGTAAGTAATGATTTTAAATGAATTAAGAGATACATATTAACCATGATATTGTTGTATGCAGTGTCAAAAGAAATAACCAACTCTGCAGAAGTAATTATTAATGTGTTTTTTCCTAAATATGAATATGTGTGACCAACTTGGAGAAAGGTAAATATGCCTTTCTTGAGGTTATCAGATATAAGGTTCCTTTTCTATGGTTTTGAGAGTGAGAGACGAATTTGAAATTGACTGAATAGAATTTTCCCATTGGTCTGGCCTAAAAGGAGGGGCATCTTGAAGTGGGGTAGGGGGTGGACATGTAGGCCGTAGGTGGGTTTTATAATTCTTAGGTTGGTGATTGGAAAGGAAGATCTGTATTTTGGGAAAGCATCAGCAAAGTGTATACTTTAATAGAGAGAAGGGGGCATGTATACAGTGACAAGGACAAGATGTAGGAAGAGTCCTCAAGGTAAATACCAGTCTCAATCCAGAAGACAGAAATCAAACTGTACAAAATCTTGCTAAACAGAGATTTCCAGTGTCTAATTTATTGATTTAGATACATTTATTTACAGACATACACAAAATTAATATCTAGTTACCAACAGAGCATTGTTTTTTCCTTATTCTTTTCCTTCTTTGTCTTATTTTTTTTCTTAATCCATTATGACATTGGTAACAGAAACACCTGAGACTGAGTGATGTATAAATAAATACAGATTTATTGACTTACCGTCCCAAAATTGTAAAGACATTACAAATTGGTAGAAGGCAGAACCTCAAGCAGAGCAGAGTATGGTCAGTACCCATATGGCTCTGCCTGCCTCATTTTCTTTATGTATTCAGAAAAGCTCAGTCATGAGAATTGTCCAAACTTTATTTTGCTGTTCCCCAAGACATAATTTTAAATTCTGTTTAAGAGTCAGGTGCCACTATCTTTGGGGAAAAATAGATGGAGGTTAACAAAAATTAACATAGAAGAAGAGAAAATAATAGGAGCAATAAGTATATTGCTCTTGTTTTAATAGAGGTGGTAATTGAAAGGCTCGCTTAAATTCTGCTCCTGCCTATATCAAGGTACTTATTAATAACTTTCTTTATGAAAGGTATATGCTCAAGGTATAGGCTTAAGAAATCAGTAAAAGATTCAGTAAGAGTTAATATTAAGAAATCAGTAAAAATATGGATAATTTTTTAACCTTGAGGAATTTAAGATTGGTAACACTTATTTTATTTCCCTTAAATACAGAAGATGAACACATTGAAACATCATTTCATATTAGGTGCTCAAACTTGTTTTGCTAGGCAAGTAGAATTCAAGTGCTCCTTCATGAAAACAAAACAAAACAAGCTTTGATTTCATTGTCTTCCTCATACCTACTAGTGCTTTACTTATTGTGTTCAAGAAATCTTAGCCAACTATGAGTGTTTGAAAGCAGGTAAGATTAAGCCTGTTCCCCAAAAGAACATATATTCTAATAGTGGGAACAGAAATGGGAACAGGAGTACATACTGCAATTCAGTCATTCATTCAGGAAATATTTTATGGAATTCGTCTATATATGGGCACTTTCCTAGAGGTTGTAAATATAGTGAAAAGAAGATGGATTGGAAATGTGAGAGCAGCACCTTCCACCGAGGCTATTGCTAAACAACAAATAGAACTCATCTCTAGGGAAGGACTCTCAAAAATGGCCCTCCCCTCTCAAGAAATAGGGGAATAATATATGTTTAAAGGCAACTGGGAAGGAGATGGCTTATTGACTTGGGCATATATTTAGTTGTGTGTTTTTTTTTAATACTATGTTTAGACTTGAGTAATTAAAGTTAATTTAATTATCTAAGCAAGACTCAGGAAGGATCTTGCATGCTAGATTTAGAGGCTTGGATTTTATCCTGAAAACTATTGAACTATGTCTTTAGAGGGGTGATATACGCAGATTTGCATTTTAATATACAGTAATAATGTATTTATTATGTTCTTCTTATGTGTGAAACAAAATATTAGCTCTATTTGTTCACCATCTCATTTATATTCCTTGAAGAGAAAAGAGCTCTGGATATACTACGTATCATTATGACCTTCATTTAGAGAAGATAAAACCGAGATGCAGAGAAATTGAGGAAGGAATGGAAGGTCTCACATCTTGGAGCCAGTATTTGAAGTGAGAAAAAAGGACTCTGAGTATTTTCTTTTCTACCTCACTAAAATAATTCTGCTCCCTTAGAAAGATCACACCTACCTCACCAATGTTATATGTACTCACCAATTATTAACTGAGTAGGCGTAAAGGAGCTCGCCAAATTTGGGAGCATGCTTTAGCATTTCCAGCATTCATCTATCTCCATAGAAAATTTCAAAACTTCATTTGGGTTTCTAATTTGTTTCCAATCAGTAGAGTTGAGGAAAAGTCAAAAGTGACCATGGACCCTGGAAGAAAGATCAGTGAGAAACTATTGCATAACTCAGGAGACCAGGGGTCTGAAATAAGGCAGGATTTGATTACGTCATGCCATATGCTCACCTTTTGGTGTTTGAAAAGTAGGTTAGAAGTGCTGATATATCAAAAACAAGCCAACAAACAAGAAGTCTTAGATTAATTGTCTGCTTTATAGCCACAAGTAATTTATTTAGAGAATGCAGAAAACTGAGTAAGCATAGGGTGTTAAAAAGTGAACACTAACAGGTGGGCTAGTGAGTGGTATTATGGTTAAGGTGCTGGACTTCCACTACCTGACTGTGGTTTCAGTCCCAGACCTAGTAGCTTGAAAATTACACTAGGCACATGTACATGCATGTTCAAAATTCAAGGAGAGTGAAGGAGAAGGGATTGTGGTGTGGCTATCCTCCCTAGGGGGTGATATCTCACTTTTCCTTTGTCTGTCTTTTGCTGTCAAGTGCACATGCCCTAGGCAAAAACCTAAAAAACAAATAAAAAAAAGTGTATTAGGGTTCTCCAGAGAAACAGAAGTAATAAATAAAATATTTGTGTGTGTGTGTGAGAAATGGACACACATGATTATAGAGACTAAGAGATCTCATAATCTAACACTGTGATCTAGAGATCTAAGAAAAGCAGTGGTGTAATTCAATAAGAGCCCAAAAATCTGGGAGCCATAGAAATTGAAGATGTACACTAAATCTTAGGGCAGGAAAAGACAATATAAAATGTTCTAACTCAAGCAATGAGGTATGTAAAAGGGGGATCCTTTCACCCAAGATTCTCAATAGATTAGTCATCCTGGGGAGGGAAATCTGAGTCCATTGATTCAAATGCTAATCATACCTGGAAACACCTTCACAGACATACTCCAAAACAATGTTGAATCTGAGCACCCCTTGGCCCAGCCAAGCTGAGAAATAAAATTAACCATTACAATAAGACCAAGCCAGTTACTCCAAAGAACATGTAGTGTGATGTGTGAAATAAATAAGTAGGTGGTCATGTTGCTATCATTTACTCATTAGAAATCAGGATGGAGAAGAGAAATTAAAGGATGAGTTGCAAAAGATAGAAATAAATGTTGACTTTCACCAAAGTGTGTAAGATAAGATTAAAAACAAAATAAAACAAAACAAAAAACAGAACTACACAACTAAGAAAGAAGACAGTAACTTAATTTGTGAAGGACAAGCCAACTCTGTGTCCTATTGGCTAAGGGAGCTAGACCCCTTAGCCGTGTGGATGGAGTATGGATGGAGTCCCAGCCCTGTTGGCCTGAAAAGTATGTCAGGCACAGGTGTGGGAAAGCCCAAAATTCTGAGGGTGGAGAAATATAGAAGTAATTTCAGTGTGACCACAGGGAGACTGTCTCTCTCCCTCTCTCTGTCTTTCTCTGACAAGTGCAATATCCTCTGCCAAATAAAAATACATAAAAAAGTGTGAAAAACAAAACACAGATTTTGTGGTACACTCAAGATATATTTTGTGAAGAAATTAATATACCTAGAAGATTATTAGATCAATGAATTTATAGCTATGAAAGTTGTCAAAGCTGAAGACAATGACTTCTGTGTCATTTTAATCTGTTGGAAAGATATACTACAGAACAGATTGAAAAAAAAAAGACTGTGCAGCATTCTGAATTAAGTAGAGGTTGATTCATGATGTTTTATGACCTTCAAGAAGTCACTTCAATTTTGGGTTTCCAATTTGCTCTTCAATAAAATTAGCTAGTTAGTTTAAGGAATTTTCCTAGCACTGATATCTGTTCTGAATAGATTCTTTTTGTTTGTTTGTTTTTCTGTGTCCCACCAAAAACTTGATAGTATTCCTGTATCACAATACAATGAATGATTAAGTTCAATATAATGGGGACAATTTTTATGTGAGTGTGCTATAGAATTCCTCACAGATGGATCACAATACACTTGATAAGGCCATGGCTAAACAACTTTTTAAAAAGTGTTTCTTCTCCGGGACCAGCAGAAGGACTCCCACATAGTCAACTACCGTTTGAGTCCCAGACCTGGTGGCTTAAAATTCATGCTGGGAGTATGTGTGTGAGTACACAAAATCCTGAGAGGAGAATGGAGGAGAAGGGATTGTGGCATGACCATCCCCCCTGGGGGTGATTTCTCACTTTCTGTCTCTCTGTTTCTCTCTGCATCTCCAGCAAGTGCATGCACCCTATAGCAAAAGTTGCTCTTAAAAATATATATTGTTGCTTCTAGAGCCAGCCATAGCCTAGTCATTAAGGGAGATGGATCTCATTTGGTCAGCTGGGCAGTTATAATCCCATCCTCAGTGACTTAAAAAACATGGGGGGCTTTAGTGTTTGTATCCAAAATCTTCAACAGGAACAATATACCTTATTACAGTATTATTACTATTATTATTTAATTTGGTAGAAGGCTTGTGTACTTGCCAAAGAGAGAGAGAAAGTGAGAAAACAGCCCCCTCTACCTAGTAGGGATGGTCACACTGCAACCCCTCTCCTCTATTTTCCTCTTGGGATTTTGGGTATGCATGCACACAAGCTTGGCATTTCTTTCAAGCTACTGGGTCCAGGACTCAAACAGTGTAGTTGGCCATGTGGAATCCTTTACCCCCAGGCCATGAACTGGTCCAGATACCTATTATTTTACCTCTTCCAATCTTAAATAAGTGTAGACATTGGGACCATGCCTTATTGGAAGACACACTCTCCCTTTCTCTCTCTCTGATGAGTGTGTGTACTCTCTGGCAATAGTGAAAAAAAAAGTAATATAATATTCAAATGCATTTGTTATTGCTAAACGTTAAAGTTTATTATAGCAGCTCTCAGCTTGTGATTCTGTGTCAAAGGTCTTCTTGGGTGTAACTCACATAATCTCTATTTGAACAACAAACACTCCTAAGATTGAATAAGAACTCTGAGTAAATATGATGCAAAAAAAATGACAGTAGGTATTTAGCATCTCTTGATCAAATTAGAAAATAAAGTAGCATGGGTCACTGGCTTTAAGTGTGTTAAATTAATATGACTTTCTTCTCCTAATTACATGATGCAGCATTGTTACAAGACCTGGGTGTCAATTGAGAGTATTTTAGGGTATGGCAATAGACTATAGCAGGAAAAGATAGACTAAATCAAATTTGAAAATAAGAAAAGTAAAGATGAATATAGACAAACTTTTTGAATGAGATGGATGAACATTTCTGAATGAAATATTCAATACGATACAGCAAACTGCCTCCTGAGGGAAATAAGAAAATTCAATTTCATGGGAAAATTTAAATTACAGTAGAATCTTCTAACACACACATACACACACACACTTTGTCTTTAGTAGGAACAAGTAGATTACTAGTTAAGTAATATATCCCTTCATTTGTATGTTTTTACCTTTATTTTCATAAACTCTTATTATCATTGTCTTAATCATTATTTCTGCACCAAGATTGTTTTTTTTTTTTCAAATTCAGATACCTTATTATTTTGCCTCCTCCAAACTTAAAGTGTAGGCATTGTACATTTTTGAATAATGTATTACTTTGAGAAGCTGCCCAAGTGTAAGTAACATATTTAAAACCACAATTGTCAGAGAGGGCACTTTGCAATGGCAGGATCCAGAGTCCAGAATTTTAAAAAACGTATTTAATTCTAGAATTATGCTTCTCTTATTTTTCCAATTAAATAGAATTAATTTAAACAGATTTCTTCAACCTTGTTTGAACATTTATAACACTAATCAAGTGACTGTACTACTGTAATAAAAACTTTACATATCCTCTGTTAACCTACAACATTTTTACAATACAGATATTATTATGACCTCCTCCATGTTAATATTAAGGAATGGCAGTTTAGAGGATAAGTAACTTAGCCAAATAAAAACACCTAATAAACAGCTAAAATTGAAAACTTTGACTCTGTAGTCCAACTTTCAATCGTACCTCCAAATTCTTAAATGCTTCAAATATTAACTATATCATTTAGGTAAACAATATTGGAGTGTCATGAAAGAAGTCCAAAAGTATCCAAAGGTTGTATTGGCTTTAAATTATTTTCAGGTTAACATTTTATAACAATAAAAATAAAAAAATTTAAAAATTACTATTTGATATACATTTAAAGAGTATCAATGAAGAATATTCCTCTTTCTGATTAGACCTTAAGATTGGTCACTGTCTTTGTTGGTCCCTCAGTTGCTCAATTTTATCAAAATTCCTGCTAAGTAGATTACAGAGAATCACCCACCTTTGATCAACATGATCAACATTCATGTCTAATCAAATACCACACACATACACATTTGCAACCCCTCATGTGGTTTCTGATTACCCAGGCCTACCAGCATTCAGCAAGAATCCGTTAAGTTCAAGAATCCATATACTGGGACCAGCAGATGGAGTAACAGTTACATCTTTGGACTCCCACTTAGTCGACCACCATTCGAGTCCTGGAATTGGTGGCTTGAACTCACTCAAGAGGAGAATGGAGAAAGGATTGGGGGTATGGCCATCCCCACCGGGGGTGAGTCTTGCTTTCTGTCTCTCTCTGTCTCTGTCTTTCTGGCAAGCATGCACACCCAATAGCAAAAAAAAAATGTTCCCAGGAACCAGCAGTTAGCGTAATGGCTATGTCACTGGACTCCCACGTAGTCGACCGCAGTTCACGTCCCAGACCTGGTAGCTTAAAACTCACCCCGGGTGTGTATGTGTGCATGCTCAAGATCCTGAGAGGAGAATGGAGGAGAAGGGATTGCGGCGTGAACATCCCCCCAGGGGGTGATTTCTCGCTTTCTATCTCTCTGTCTCTCTCTGTCTGTCTGGCGAGCGCACGTGCCCTATAGCGAAAACCTCTCAAAAAAAAAAAAATGCTCCCTTAAAAAAAGATCCATCTACTTTTGGAGTAAATAAAAGCATCTTTCTAAATTGCTTACAATAAGAAGTCCGTTTAAATTTTAAATGGCCCCAAGCAAGACATGGGTCTGAGGCTTTGGTAATGCCCACAACTATGTAAAGTATCCTGCAAAGGGTTGTAGGTTTTAACAATGTGAATCCCCGTTTTCTTCATCTCAGTGTCCTCCTATGGAAAGTAAGGTGTAGCTAATCATTCTTGACAAATAACCTGTAACCTCCTCTCTTTATGCAATTCTTTTTTATATATTCTTTGTTTGTATTTCAAAGAACATGTCTGGGATACTAGAGTGTTCATCTGGGTGGCTTCCTTCTAAACCCTGGTTCAAATAAACCAATTTTGTGTCTCTTTATGCTATTGTCTTCTTTTTAGGTTGATATCTCAATGGCTCTCGAGATTAGCAATTAGTAATTTTCCATCCATTAATACTCCTCCCTATTCCTTGGCTTTAAATCCATGTTTGCTCTTGTTATATTCAGAATTGAGCCCAGTTTTATTCTGATGTCTGTATTGTGCCATTTCCTGAACACAATCTGCTTTTATTACTTTACTGTCAGGCTCTGTTTTTTTTTTTTTTTTTCCCCTCTTTTTCTCTTTAACATTGTACATATACAGGGCAGAGAAATGTGAGGAAAGGAATGGATTTTGAAGATAATGGCATTTTGCACTTCACACTTCTTTTCTGCCTATTTTTAGAGATCTTTTTGCATGGAATTTTTTAGAATGTGATCATTTGGTTTAAATACTAGCAAGAAAGTTGTGTTTCTTTGCTTTGACAATAGTCCTAAACTCAAGAGGGAAACACGATTGTTGACTTAACTTCTTCAAAATAGCAGCTTTGTCAGGCAGTGATGGACAGCATCTTTTAATCTATGAGCGGGCACTATCCTACTGAAAAGGTACAGGGCCCATCTGAAGTGCAAGTTGGAACTGCTCCTGTCCCCAAGTCCTCTGCTGCTTTGATTAGGATTTACTGTGGTTAAAATAATACCCTTATCTTCCTGTTTGTTTGCTTTTGTGAGCAGGAAATATCTCTGGAGAAGAAAAAGCAGTTTGATCCCCAATCCCTTCTCCACAGGGTAAACCGCTGTTATCATTGATAGTGTTCTTATGGAGTAAGACTGTATTGTTGGAAACTACATTTCATGAAGCAGTCATAAAAGATTTTCGAATATCATCAAGTGAGCACTTTGAATACTGGAATAACAAAGACAGAGTTTATCTTTCATTTGATAATAAGTCTTTTGTGATTTCTCTTGTGTACTAAAGAAACCATTTACATTAACTGCAGTAAAACAACAACAAAACACCACTTAGCAGCAGGTATTGGGTAGACAGATTTCCACCAGCCAACTTAGCTCTTTTAAAAAGAAAAATATATAGCTTGTGATTTTATATTTTTTGAATTATTCTCATATATGATAAGATTATAATTCTTGCAAGCCAGAAAAATATCAAAAAGCCCTTTCACTCCTACTAAATTGTTCTTAAAACAAGTGTCCATGGTTTTTCAATGACATGATTATGAAATGTATTCCATTGCCCAAGGTCCTACAACAGACACTTTTCCATTATTTTCCACAAGATCCAATAGAGCATTCTTGATTTCAATCAGGTCAGACACCCTGTCAGAGTCCAATCTTGACACATCAATGACAAGGCATATAAGAGCAGTCCAAAGTTTACAACATGTAATAAAAACTGAACTAAAGTCAAGCATGCTATCCTCTCATGGGCCGAGTGAGACTCTAGGCAACTAGTAATTTGTAGGCTCCATTACATCCCAAATATTCGATGTATCTAGCCCTTGGCAGGGTGTCAAGGACAAGAAATAATCAGTCTTTAGAGATCACTTTTGAAATGTTATGCCCTCTGCTTCCTTCAGGTGAATCATTCCTTCCATGTTGTCAGGATCCACTGATGAAAGCTGACGACTTTCAATAGCCTGTGACAAGTGAGGCATCCCCATCTCCATATGTGGAAGAAATGATGTTGCGTGAGCAGTTATCACTACGAAAGCTGTGAATGATGAGCTACTGCACGGCATCATCCTAGTGAACTCTTTTTCCAGCCAAAGTAAAAACCAGAAGGATATAAGTAATCTTTACCCAAGCACATGCTGCTGATCAGATGAGTAGACAGGAGGACAATTCACAATTTAAGTACAGATATTTCATATCAAAGAATCAAATTCCATCTTCATGCTGAATCTCTAGATTCCAAAAGGTGGATGAATAATATGAAGTGTCTGAAAATAATGTGAAAGTAACTACATGAAGTTTTTACCATATTAAAATAGGCATTCTTGTCTTAATATAATTGTTTACAGCTAATACATGTTGTTTAATATGTAACTCTTAAACAAACATGGGATCAACAGATAGTGTAATAGTTACATCATTGGACTCCCACAAGGTTGACCGTGGTTTTAGTCCTGGACTCAGTGGGTTGAAACTCATTTCAGGCATGTGTGCATGCATGTTTAAGATCTCAGAGGAGAATGGAGGAGAAGGGATTGTGGCGTGGCCATTTGCCCTGGGGGGAGGGTGATTTCTCTCTGTTTCTCTATTCCTGTCTGTCTCTCTGGAAAGCACATGCACCCTATAGCAACAAATCTCTCAAAAATGAACAAATAAACAACAAGCAAACAAAAAATAAAACCCAAAAAAACACAACAAAAAAGACTAAGATTTACATTACTTTAATTTTTACTTCACTGCATGGTTAACTGGTTAACTACCATTCATTCTACACTTACACTGGATGGCATAGTGTAGGAGATGATGTCATAATGCTGGATAACTGAAGGTTTTTCTAACTGAGGATCCTACAGTACCCAAATGAGCACCCTGACAGAAGAAAGAAGATTCTGATTTAGGGATCTCAAATAACGAATCCTCTATATTCTGAGTACCCAAATTATCTTATGTTTTAAACCAATTGCACGTAATTGTTGACATATCTGTAAGAATTATTATTAGTTTTCAATAGCAACATTTTTCTCATGATAGGTTTAAATTTGTTCAATCAAAAACCACATAGTTGGGACTGTGGTAGGCAGTTAGTTAGCCATGAGCGGGCAGCCCTAAGAGAAAAGCGAAAGGCTCACCTAGCTTCAGGTGCCAGGAGGGTGAGGCAATTTGCCATATTAATTCCTTGAGGCTTGAGGGAAGCATACAGGGATCGTTCGTAGATTTTCTTTTGTCAAAAGGACCCAAGCAAGCATTTGGTCATTAATACGATAGACTAATTGGGCGATCTAATTGAGGCAACCTGACTCGCACTGGGCATATGTAATTAGGTGACCAAATTCCTCACTTTGCCTGTGAGGAAGGTATGCAGGTGCAGGAGAGAACCTGTGGATTAAAAGGAAGAACACAGGCAGCGTAAGGGGGTCGCCCACTAATGAATATTCATGACCTCTAGTAATAAGAATAACGGTTGACCAGTATCAGACACAGTTGCCACTTGGCAATCCACCTGTCCAACAACCTTTTTGGGTGTACTTTCTTTCTTTCCTTTTCTTTCTTTCTATTAAACTTTCTTTTCTATCTACTTCATTCGTGGCTGTGGTTTCATTTTGCGCCTAGGGACAGATCTCTAATTTTAGTGATCTGGACCCAAAGAACCAAGGATTTCACAATGCAGTTCAACACTTTCTATCCGTTTACAGGGACCTGCATATCGTGTAATGATTACATTGCTGGGCTCTAATGTAGTTGAGTCCCGCACCCAATTGCATGTGTGTATGCATGCCCAGGCATGTGTATATGCATGCCCAAGATCCAGATAGGAGAATGGAGAAGGGATTGTGGTATGGCCTTACCGACTGAGGGGTGATTTCTTGCTTCCTTTCTTTCTCTCTGGCAAGTCTACACACCCTATAGCAAAAATCCCTAAAAAAAAAGAAAAAAAAAAACACACAGTTTAAGCCTCTTTAATCAATATCTAATAGCTTTCAAACTTATTAAAAAATACTAATGTTTTAAAGAATACTTTTATTTAAATTTATTTATTTATTTTTTTAATATGATTGGAGGGGGGTCAGAATGAGAGAGAGAGGAAATGGGAGAAAGAAATCCTCCAGGTCCAGGATGTGAACCATGGTTGATCATGTGATCTTAACCACCACGCCACTTGCTGCCACCCCCACCAAAACATTCTAATTTTTAAAAATGTAATTTTTATATGATTACATATTTTCCAGTTGATTTACAGCTCTAGTTTCAGCTTCTCTCTCTTTTTTTTTTGAAGAGGTTTTTGCTATACGGCATGTGCGCTCACCAGACAGAAAGAGACAGAGAGACAGAAAGAGAGAAATCACCCCCCGGTGGGATGGCCATGCCGCAATCCCTTCTCCTCCATTCTCCTCTCAGAATCTTGGGCACGCACACACACGCACCCAGTGTGAGTTTTAAGCCACCGGAGTGCAGCGACATAGCCATTACACTAATTGCTGGTCCCATCTTCTCTCTTCATATGTATTCTGGGTAGTTATTTCACAGCAATTTGAAAACAAAGATTAGATAGCAAGATTAAGAATAAAGAGAAATATGGGCATTTAACATTTCTATTTTAGAGAAAATGTGTGGAACAATGTTATAGAAACTGAGGGTTAAAATACAACATAAATGAGTTACAGAATCTACCAGGTTTTTAATTTTACCTTAATATAGTTGTGTTAATATGTGAAAACAACAGTTTGAATTTGTTAAGTGTTTAGAGTTTTAAAAATTTCATAAACTAGAGGACTAGCTGGAGGCATGGTGATTGGGGTGCTTGATCCAACATTACTGAATCCTCAGTTCAAGTCCCAGATCCTGTGGCTTACAGGGCACGCTTGGTGTGTGTGCCTACATGTCCACAATCCCAAGAGGAGAATGGAGGAGGTATTGCGGTGTGGCCGTCACAACCCCAGGACAAGGGGTGGATGATTTCTCCTTTTCCCTCTCTCTCTGTCTTTGTGTCTCTCCAGCAAGTGCACAAGTCTTATGGCAAAATCTAAAAAAAATTACACCAAACAAAAACAATTTATAGACTAGTCAATTTACGAAATTTATTTCATTCAATAATGAAATCTTATATATTACTAGCCCATTGAGAATATATGTGTATAGCTTTTTTTTTTTCCTTTTCTTTGGAGAGGTTTTTGCCAAAGGGCACATGCACTTGCTAGAAAGACAGAGGGAGACAGACAGACAGAAAGTGAGAAATCACCCCCGGGGGGATGGCCATGCCACAATCCCTTCTCCTCTGTTCTCCTCTTGGGATTTTGGGCATGCATGCACATGTGCCTGGTGTGAGTTTAAGTCACTGGGTCCAGGACTTGAACTGCAGTAGACTACAAGGGAGTCTAGCCACATAGCCATTACGCTAACTGCTGGTCCCATGTGTATATCTTTATATATAATCTTATATATAGTTTTAATTAATATATATTATACACCCTTACTATAGAAAATGTAGTCAATGTGTTATTACATACTACAGATTATAGAATAGTATCTACTCTATTGTGCATGACTACACTTTAAAAAATATTTTGTATAAAAGGAAAACAAATGCCTAATTACAGATAATCCTTTTTGCTAGTTAATCATTTCTAATTACTTTAATCTTTAAGAATATAAAATAAACATTTTTCTTTGAATAGCAGAATATTTCCTTTTTCTCTTTTATTTAATTTTACATTTTTCCATAAATTTACTTTACATATCAAAAAATTTGTATTCATACTCCATAGTTCTTGAGTTAATAAACAACTTTCAAAATTTCAAAATACTGAATTTTAAATATAATGTTCAAAATATGTCTTATAATTTTGTGTAATTTTGTTTGTGACTCTATAACAACAGAGACAGTATTGTTTTAAATATTTTTGGGAAAATATTTACATGTCAACTATTCAAATTGTTGAAAAGAAAATGCCCAACACCCAAGTCACACATAAACCTTCTCAATTCAGCCCTACCTACCAAGTATTCTGTAATATGCCATCTGCTAGCAAAGATCACTCTCTTTTTCTTCCTTCAATGTCTTTCTCAAGATAATCCTCTGTTGTGGTTGTTCTTTTGATAACTACTGGTTACAATGCTGGACTGGAAAAGTCCAGGTTATTTTATGTTATAAATTCTTTCATATATCCTTCTCTAATCCTCTCTGCCAGGCAGAACTATTTATGATGTCAGGCCATCTTTCTAAGAACTTCTATTGACATACTTGAGATCCACCTTAGTTCCATAGTTTCCTGATTAATCTTCAGATATGACATTCCAGTCAAAGCCCTAAAGTATTTCTAATTTTGTGACTTGGGGAATGGCAATCTTCCCTTGTCCTGAGAGTAAGGGTGGCTTATGGTCTTTGAGGTAACAGCACCTCGTGGATGAGTCCCTGAGCCCCTTCCAGCTACTCAGATCCTTCGCCCATTAGTAGCTTTAACCTAAACCTTTCTGATGCTTATCTATATAATCCCCAGTAGGAGAAGTGAATGCAGCATTCATTATTGACATTTTCCAGGAGGGTGGAGTGAATCTAATAGGAATAATTCCCGTTCACAGCCGCTGCCATATGCAGCCGCCACTTTACACAGCCGTCGCCTTAGTGGATCTGCATTCCTTCAGGATTATTGTAGAAGTTATAGTAAGGTTGGGTCTGTCTTTATGGGGTACCAGGGTATGGCAATAAGGCCCATGGCAGAGAAATTGAGTGCAGGCCAGTATAGTAACACAATGGAGGTGAGGTCCAGAACTCATAAAACTGTTGACCTTGCAAACAGTTCTCCTCAGCTGAGTCCTTGCTCTAGGCATGACGGGCAGTTCTTTCATACTCAACTTGTGTTAACTGCATGGTCCCAGCATATGATGTTGTACAAATGCATTGTACAAAAAGTAAAAAGCACTACCAAAAAAGAAAATTTAGACAATAAGAAAGAACCCCTGAAAATTATAACTAGGAAGGCAAAAATTCAAAAATAGGCATCATCACCACAATAGCAAAACTTGAGAAATACAGAAGGTAACGAGGGATGTTTCAAAAAGAGAGGAAAATAACAGCTAAAGTAAGATGAAAAATGGGAAGAAAAATGTTTAATTTATTAATTAATGAGATTTGACATTTGGCTAATACAGAAATGACCAAGAGAAAAAAATTAGTGGGAGAAATCATCAAATAAATAACATATTGCCTTAAATTGAAGGATACATTTCACTAAAAAAAAAAAAATCCAGGTACCTGGCATAAAAAAATAGTAAACACCTACACGAAAACATGTTGTCAATGAAATTTCAGAATCATAGGAGATATAAAAGATCTATACTCTTACAACAGAGAATAAAGCAAATATATATTAAGGACCCAGTCTGAGAATAGCATTGGACATTTGAATAATATTGGAGCTAAAAAACAATAAAACAATAGAATGATGTCTTCTATTTATGAGGAAAAATCATTTTCAACCTAGAATTCTGTATCAAAACAATTACTCAAGAATGACACACGAAATGTTTCCAAAAATTTCAAATGTTTCAAAAGACCAGCAGAATATTTTGTTAATATTCCCGTTGGCTACAGTGTACTTAGACAATCTTTTTTCTTATTCTGGGTCTCTGACCTACCTTTTCCTAGAGAATTTACTGTAGAAAAGTTGTCACTGTAAATTATATCTCTGCCCCTTTGAGATGTAAATCTTTTGAAGAGTCTTGGCAGATTTAGAGCCCAAGAATGTTTTTCTCAAGGACCTACGAGCCTCTAAATGCAATCACCAAGAAGAGAGTCCCCCATCTCTCAGTTTCCCCAGGAGGACAGAAGCCTAACTACAGCCCTCCCTCCAAGCTGTAAAAGTGCCCTATAAGGAAATATGAAGAATTTATTTTCCTTTGAATAAAGTCAATTATCAAGCATAGAAGGTCTGTAATTCCCACTCTTACCACCATTGCTTAAAATCTTCCCAAACTTTTGCTTCACTGGAGTTGAGTTTAGACTGAATACTGGCCTTGCTCTGCAATTGCAATAGCCTTAAATTAAAACTTTCTTGCCTGTTTAAGTATTTTCAGGCACTTTTTGCTATGATACAACTATAGGTAGTATTTATAGAAGGTATAAGAAATAAAATTCAAAACAGGATATGTAAAAACAAAAACAAAAACAAAAGAGTAAAACAGAATCTCCAAGTTGATAGTGAAAGAAACCCCAAATGAGAGCTGACTAAGGTCGGCAGCATCTGACTGTTAAGAGAAAAACTATGCTGTATTAGTTCAGGCTGTCGTAACAAAAATTTGATACCACAGACTGGGGAGCTTAAATAGTAGACACCTATTTCTCTCAGCTCTGGAGGCTAGAAGTCCAAGATCAAGGTGGGGGTAGTTCCTACTGATGTCCTCCATCCTGGCTATGTGCTCATGTGGTTTTTCTTCCATACATGAAAGAGAGAGAGAGAAAGAGAAAGCGCGATCTTTCGATTCTTATACAATCACTAATCTCACCATCATGACCGAATTTACATCTGAGTACCTCCCATAGTCTTCACCTCCTAATACCATCACATTGGAGGTTAGCAGTCCAACATATGAGTTTGTGAGGGAGGGGACACGAACATTAAGATAATAGCAGAACATTTGAAAAGGGAGCAAGTACACAATTAAACAAGCAAATTTATAGAATTTTATCATATTGAAGGAGAGATGTAGTCTATCAGATAAGTCAATGCTGAATTGGTGCTAGGGTATATAGAAAACTCCATAGAAGTACCTAGCCAGTTATTAACTCAATTAAAAATAAATTTTACACAACAAAGAGAATATAAACATGATATCCTCTGTGTTTGCTTTGAATAACACTTATCATGGCCAATATACTATAAATTCCAAATAAATGCTAATGTAACTAATATTATGATATATTTATGCTGAGAGGAAGAGAAGTAGAAAATGTACTTCTGACTAGTAGGCACCAATGAGCTAGATCCTCAACTGTCACATTAAAAGCAAAAAATAAATGTTTAGTTGGATCAAAATGGCAAGTAGGTTAGCCATTGTAGCATCAGGTCAGTGGCTGGATGGTATTTGAAAATGGTATTATAATACTGCAGGATTCAATGAACTGGGGTTAATGTGAGATGACACAACATATGAGAATGAAGATAGGAAAGAAAACATAAGGAGACTTCCTGAGAACCTTTATAATGACAGGATGTTTCACATTAAGAGAACACCGGACTGCAATGAGGCAGCAGATCTTGTCTAAAGAGCAACAGAAAAAATACGAGGAGAATAAATTCTACCTTGAACCATATCTGAAAGAGGTTATTCAGGAAAGAAAAAGAGAGAGAAGAGTGGGCAAAGAAGTGATGTAGTTGAAATTGTGGATATGGTTGTCCTTACAGTCTTTTTCATGAAGTTGATCAAGTCTGAAACATACAATTTAAAAATAATTTGATCTACAGATGTAATATCTGTTATCATAAAAACATAAAAAGTGACTGTCTAAACTTTAAATAAATAAGCAAGTAAATAAATACCAGAAGCAGTAGTTCAAATAGGCAAAGATGTTGATTGTCAGCTCAGGGAGTTGGAATAGGAGAGCGAGGGTAGAAAGTAATTGCTTTTTCCTATAAGCCTACCAGTATTCTTTGGATTTTCAAATGGCAAATATATAAAATTAAAATAAAACAAAAAGAGGCCAAAATATAATAGAAAGTAGAAAAGCATATATGCTTGCTGAAAGTAGAAATGAAAAATGGGAACCAGCAGCTAGCGTAATGACTATGTCGCTGGATTCCCACGTAGTCGACCGCGGTTCGCGTCCCGGACCCGGTGGCTTAAACTCCCGCTGTGTGTGTGTGCGTGTGTGCCCAAGGTCCCGAGAGGAGAAGGGATTGTGGCGTAACCATCCCCCCGGGGGGTGATTTTTCACTTTCTGTCTCTATGTCTCTCTCTGTCTGTCTGGTGAGTGCACGCACCCTATAGCGAAAACCTCTCCAAAAAAAAAAAAAAGTAGAAATGAAAAAGAAAAAGATGAAAGTGAAGGACAGAAGAGAAAGAAGGAAAAAAGTGGAAGAAAATTAGTGATATAAAGGAAAAGAATAAGAACAAAAAGAAAATCTGCATTTTTCATACAGTATCTGTTTCATGAGCTGTTGTCTCTAAATGAACATGTGAATGATCCTTGGCACTGATCAATACTGTATCAGTGAACAGCTACTTAACTATACTAGAACACCAATCAGAACTGTAGTGAACTGCACTCATTTACTAAATCACAAACTAAACCTAATTTACTTAGAATTATTTTCAAATTTATAATCTTCTCCTATTACCACCACCAACTACTACAGTCCTGATAACATATATTACAAAATTAGAGAGTTATTATGAAGTCTCCAACATTTATCTGCACATACATGTAACACTTCATGTCCTAATAAGCTATTTTAACAACTCACTATCCTCTTTAAATCCTTTATTCACTCCCTGCTACTTCCATTCTCAGCAATTAACCTTTCTTTTTACCTTACAGAGAAATTAGACACCATTGGGTGCCATATCTGTTTCTCACTCTTAAGTCCCACATCTTCTATATACCATAATTTTCACCTATGCTTTCTTCTTCTCTCTCTTCACAGGAGTGTTTGAAAACTGGAATTTGCACCTTGCTTCCACTCTCCTGATGGTCTCTGTAAAGTTCTTGGCTAAAGTATGGAGCACCAAGGCCAGTCCAGTGGGTGATTGGGTAAAACCTGCTAGTTCCCAGTAATATGTAATAAAACACCTCAATATCAGGTGCTAGAAAAGCTATTAGAAAGATTTACACAGGTATTTTTTATCATTAAAGCATCTTTCTTTTGCAAATTATTTCTAGCACATATAGTCCAATATCTTCCTTTACTTTCACTATTAAGTGATGCTGCTAAAGACAAAAATGAGACTTTAGATTTTATACCTACAATCGTATCGAGACTGCCATCCTTCTTTCATGTGTAGTGTCAACATATCTTAGAAGTGGGTTAGTTCAAGAATTATTTTGGCCTCAGGGGGTCCCCCATTTGTTCATAATTATTTTTGCAACAATTTTTGGGGGGATCTAATTATGGATGTCATTTAGATTTATTTTTAATCTTTTCATCTTCACTTGTTCTTTTCTCCTAACATGTGTATATGCTCAAGTATCCCAAGATAAAAACACAGCATTTTAACACTTTCCTATAGCCATCTTCCTTTCATCAATAAATTCTATGAATTTCACCTCATAAACACGTCTTCAGTCTCCTCTCATCTAAATCCTCATCACTACTACCTCTTTCTACTTATCTACTTAAGGCAGGTACAATAATCTTCTGATTGCTTTCCTGATCAATTTTTCTCCTTAAATTCTATTTCACAATATCTCTCCTTTGAGCTTTAGACCCACATACCCAACAATTTATTGGACATATCGTCAAGAGACACTGCAATTCACTGTCCAAGCCTGAAATATTTCTCCTCATATGCCTATGTATCCTCTTTGCCCTACAACAGTTAATGTCACTGAGCATAGTTGTCCAAACAGATTTTGCTTATCCTCAATTACACTTTTGCCCTTACTCTTATGTTCTAACAGCAACTAAATTGCAAAACTACTTTCTTATATGTATTTCTCAAATCTTTCCACAGCTCTCTATTTCCACTGGCACTCTCCTTCTTTAAATATTTTCACCTCGATTCCAAAACAATCTCTTTGCCAACAGATTTGTTTCTCATCTACCTATTATCTTGAAGAGTATATAATGTATTTGTAGTGATTTTTTGAATAAACTGCAAGCATGATTCAATGCTTTCCGGGTTTAAGATCACTCAATGATTCCCTATTGTCCTAAGAATAACTTCTAACATCATAAACTACACTTATAAGCACCCTTAATATCCAGTTGCTGTATTTGTCAGTAGTTCAGTCTTCTGATCTATCACTTCAATATTTCTTCTTATAACACTTATTTTTGTCACTCTAGTCTGAAGTGTTCTTTTTCTCCTCTGGTCTTTCTTCTTTTATCTTGATTAAAATATCCTCTCCCTTTACCAAGCACTGTCTTCAACATTCCTCAGGTTTAAGTTAGATTCTTTATTAGTTCTCTAGGTCTTCACTAAAAAATACTGCAATGGAGCAACTTGAAACAGCAGACATTGGTTAAGGTGGCTGGATCCCACATTGTTGACTGTGTAATTTAGAGTCCCAAATCTGGTGGCTTGAAAGATATAGTTGTTGCTTGTATGTTCATGCCCAGCGTCCCAAAAGGAAGGTGCTATGGAGAAGAAGGATTCTGGTATGGCCATGCTCCATGGGGTGTGCTTTCTTAATCTCCCTGTCTCTTTCTCATTTTTTGTCTTTTTCTGGTGAGAATACACATCTTCTGGCAAATTTAAAAGTAATTTTATTATCTTACAATTCTGTAGACTGAAGTAAAAAGTCATGGTGTCAGCAGGACATGACAAATTTTCCCTCTGAAAATTCTAGGAGAAAACATAACATGCCTCTCTCCAAACTCCTGGAGATTGCTGATAATCCTGGACTTTCCTTGACTTGTAGCTACATCACTCTAATCCTTATTTCCACCATTACATAGTATTTCTTCCAATGAATGTGTCTTTATCTTTAAATGCCCTTCCTATAAAGATAACGGTCATTGGATTTAGGGCTCAACCTACTCCAGGATGACCACATTTTAACAAATGAAGTCTGAAAAAACTGTTTCTAAACGAGGTCACCTCTGAGGTTTCCAGTGGGCATAAATATTAAGGGAACGTTATTCAGTCCATAAAGATGACCTTTAGTTTCCTCATTATTAGAAAACTGACAGTTCATCTACTTTTATAGTATGGTATTGAAAAACTCTTCTAATTTGACTTTTCCCAATTGCACAAAGACAACATGTTTATCTTATTTACTATTTTACCTCTGGTACCTAGTACAATGCCTGAGAGACAGCAGAGGATCAATATATAATAGAAAAAAAAGGAAAAAAGAACAGAGAATTTAAAAAAGCTCTACTTAAATTCTCATAGTTTCATAGCTTTCAAGATAACTTGCTGAACTAAAACAGAATCTAAAAGTAAAGGCTATGTTAAAATAAAAATATTCATTCCCCTTTTGCCCTACCTTCTTTAGGTCATTTTTAGAGCAAATACAGCAAAAACAATAAAACTCTAAAACATGCTGCATTTCATTCGGCCATTAAAAAAAAAAAAATCCCTACTTCATACTTTATCTTGCTAATTCCAAGTTATCTTTCAAAATTTGAGTCATTTACTTTTCCTATGGGAATGGGCATCCAATTCTCTCCCCTGCTCCATTCCTTTGAGGTAGTTGCCTTTCTCTCCATTTTTATAGTATATTCTGTCACTATTTACTCTATGTTCCTATTGCTTTCAACATCTCAATGCAGTATGGTCATTTTTTATTTTAAGTACCTACAGATGCCATTGAGCTGAAATGTCATGGAGCTGAAGTTCTTAACAATTGGAGGACAAATATTTGCACTAGGATGAGCAACCTTAGCCATGTCACAAAATCTCTCACCTCTCAACTGACCAAAATAGTAACCTGATCTTTGATATGCCCTATGTTGGCTTTTATCTCTTCCTGTTTCACTTTCTCAGTTCTCAACTGTGTTTCTTGAAATCAGTAATCCAAAAATCTATGAGCATGCCAGTCCTCTTTGGCAGTCCGTCCTCTGGTTGGACCCAATCTAAGGAATTCCCTAAAACTCTTCTAATGATATTTATTATACTCTTTTACTTATCTTTTGCTGCTACTACTATGTAGTATCTTCAGTGGTATGAAGAGTACTTTATTACTCACTGAGTCCTAGTGTCTAGCATAGTACTAGCGGGATGACAAGAAGGAACAAATATTCCTGCTTCATTGTTTGCTTTTTAATGTATAATTAATTCCACAATTTTATTATTGATAAAAAATTGAATGGAAAGGAACTTGATGTTAATAATGTGATTCTTAATTTTATATAAAAAATGCATATGTATTTTTGGAGACCAGCAAGTGCATGGTGGTTACGGGTTCTGGACTCTCACGTGGTCGACCATGGTTCGAGTCCCAGTTTTAATGGTTTGCTTTCTTGCTTTCCCTCTGTCTCTCTTTTTCTCTCTCACTCTGTCTCTCTGATCAAATTAAATAAGTAAATAGAGTTAAATAAAACAATTCTTTAAAAAATATGTATTTTTACAGGCAAAACACAACAAGCATGTCTATCAGTGGTCCTCTGTATCCACAGGTTATACAGCTGTGCATTTAACCAACAACAGACTGAAAGTGTTATGTCATTGCTGATGTGTACTGTGTAGTTAGGTCTACGATGGTTGCATCTCTACTGAACATGTACAACTTGTTAGCTCTTGTCATTATTCCCTAAAGAATACAAGATAGCAACTATTTGATACCAGCTACTTTCCAATAACAATTATAAATAATCTAGGGATTTAATGTATATAGGTAGTTGATTCAAATACTACACTCTTATGTGAAGGACTTGAGTATCTGTGGAATTTGGTATCTGTGAGGTT
>NW_006204090.1:601624-628512 GCF_000334495.1 Tupaia belangeri chinensis
TATGTATATTTTTTTTTTTTTTTTTTTGAGAATGATTTTTGGTATAGGGCACATGTGCTCACTGAGGAACAGAGAGAGAGAGAGAAAATGAGAAATTACTCCCCAGGAGGAATGGCCACACTGCAATCCCATTCTCCTCTTGGGATTTTAGGTAAACACACACACACACACACACACACACACACACATGAACACCACACCCATGTGTCTGGTGTGAGTTTAAGCTGCTAGGTCTGGGATTCAAACTATGGTTGTCACATGGAAGTCCAGCTATGTAATCACTATGCCATCTGTTGGTCCCATATGCATGTGAAATTTTAAACATATTCTAACTTACTCTTCAAGTCTACAGACACTTGTCACTTATACTGATTTTTTTTCTGATCCATTTTAAAGTTTATTTTAAACTTTTGGAAATGCTTTTGAAATGTTATTTCCATGTCTATGACTAAGTAATTCATTATTGGATAAGTTTCTCAAAGTTGACTTATTCTTTTAACAAATTCTAGCTTAAAATAATGTCAAAAGGCACTCTTCCAAGTTATTAGTTTTATAGAAGTGTGGACCTTTGGACAGATACACCCATTAAATACTAATGGATTTCATGCAATTATTTTGAGAAGAAAACACTTACTACATATGTTTAGCTTACTTGTTTGGTGAGCATTCAAAATGCAGTCTGAAATACTTATTTTATTTAAACCAAAAAACATATTTTGTTTATTTTTCTTCAATGTTTACCCTTTTCATTGATTTTTACTTTTATTAGCAAATTGATTTTCTCTACTAGAGTAGCTAGCACTGTATCAAAAGTATTCTTCTGAGATCAGATTTACCTGTTTTTTACACAATGTGATAAGAAGCCTTGTGTTTTGCTCCCTCCTATTGTCTTCTGTTTTCGTACTCTATGTACTGCTGGGAGGAAGAGTCAGGCTCACAGCCTGATTCAGTCAGTCTTAGCCACGTGAAACAACATATTCAAGTTTGCATTGTGGGCATATTTACGTAAATAGCCTAACTGAAATATTCTAATGTACCTGCTGCTAAAATTAGAGCATGCTTTGAAGAAAAGCAATGCTTTTTAGTGGAAAAAAAAATCACCAGAATATGAAAATCATTGCTTTAATCTTTAGTTATTAAAAAAATGGAAAGTTTTAAATTTTCTCATATGTTTGCATTTTGAAAGGTATTTTAAATGTTTTACATAGTATACTATATTTTGTAAAGAGCAATCCAAAAATATAAAAGACTTAAATTCTGCCAAAGGTTTGAATATATCCCTATAACCAGTTTATTGCCTCTACGTGAAACAACATATTCAAGTTTGCATTGTGGGCATATTTACGTAAATAGCCTAACTGAAATATTCTAATGTACCTGCTGCTAAAATTAGAGCATGCTTTGAAGAAAAGCAATGCTTTTTAGTGGAAAAAAAATCACCAGAATATGAAAATCATTGCTTTAATCTTTAGTTATTAAAAAAATGGAAAGTTTTAAATTTTCTCATATGTTTGCATTTTGAAAGGTATTTTAAATGTTTTACATAGTATACTATATTTTGTAAAGAGCAATCCAAAAATATAAAAGACTTAAATTCTGCCAAAGGTTTGAATATATCCCTATAACCAGTTTATTGCCTCTCTAATTAAGGGAAAATATAGGTGAAAGAAAGTGTATATAGTTATTCTCATGTTATATAGATTATAGATACTCAGTGATTACGAACACCTGCAAGATAATTTGATGATTTTCTTGTTGGAAAAATAGTGAGGAACTTAAATTTATAGCTAATTTTATTTCCAGTTACAATTGATTGATCACTTACCAGAATGACTTTATTTTACCAATAAGAAGGCTAAAGCATTTTTTTAAGAGTTTTTTTTTTTCCCCCCTAGGGCACGTGTGCTCGCCAGACAGAGAGAGACAGAGAGATAGAAAGGGAGAAATCACCCCCCAGGGGGGATGGCCACACCACAATCCCTTCTCCTCCAGTCTCCTCTCAGTATCTTGGGCACGCACGCACACACGCCCGGCGTGGGTTTTAAGCCACCGGGTCGGGACGCGAATCACGGTTGACTACATGGGAATCCAGCGACATAGCCATTATGCTAACTGCTGGTCCCTCAACCTATTTGTTAGTTTTGTATATTTTAGGTGGAGTTGAATACCAGTTAAACTCCCAATCCAAACAGCCATCCTCCTCTATGTTCTATTTTCTTAAAAATTCTTCTTGCAAAACAACTAGTTCTTTTCTGACCTCATCTCTCATACATTTTCCGGACAAATACAATCAACAAGAGTAAACTAATGTTAACATTGTTTTACACCTCTTTATTTAAACATAAAGCTTGTCAGTTTCTATAACTCCCTTTTAAGTGAACATAGATAATACTTTCTTTAACTGTTTTGACCGCTTTTGTGGCATACATTAGTATCATTCTAGACCCTAATATAAACATCTTAGTTCCAAATATCTGGTCTTAAAATTACTGCTAAACATATGAGTCTAACTATACAGAAGTACCCTAATCCAGTACTCATTATTTTTTCTTAATTTTTATTTATTTATTTATTTATTTATTTATTTTTATGATTGGCAGAGTTAATCTGTAAAAAATAGCTTGGAAGCCCCAGGATCTTAAAACAAAAAATGTCTATTCATGAGGTGTGTAACATCACATCTCACCACGAGGGCTGTTTTCTGTGCTGATGCAGAATCCATTTTAACCCATTAGCGGCATGGGGAGAAAATCAATACACAGTGTTAGCTCTTGCAACTAAAGCCCAGAATCAAGGGTCATTTTGGCTCACATTCTAAAGACCAAAGAAAGTAATAGGAGGTACTGGGTTAAAGAGTGCCTTCTCAAAATGTATGCGCACCTGAAACATCAGAATGTGACTTTATTTGAAAACAGGGTCTTTGCAGTCTTCATCGGTTAAGTTAAAACAAAGTCATGTTAGATCAGTGTAGGCGTTAAATCCCATATCTTAGTGAAAGGAGGCTGTCTAAAGATGGAGGCAGACATTTGAATGAAGCAGCTACATGCCAAAGAACACCGTGATTGCTGGCAACCTCCAACAGTTAGGAGAAAGGCATGTATCTTTGCTCTTTATGCAACTTTGAAAAGAGTCAAACCTTTTGATTCTGTGATTTCTGGCCTCTTAGACTGTGAGAGAATAGATTTCTATTGTTTTAATCCAATAGGTTCTGGTAATTTGGTATAGCAGCCCTAGGAATCTAATACACAAAGGATGCTTTAATTTAAGATGTGTATGCATAGTCTTATCGAGATGAGATAATGGATATAATTTAAGTTCTAAGTACAGCACAGGTTATTTCTATCAATATATGAATGCATAACAATAACAAGATTAAAATATAATGATTTTCTAATTTTAAATATTTATTTTGAAGTTATTTTCTTTTTTTTTAAAGAGAAAAATTTTTGCTACAAGGCGTGTGTATTCACTGGCGAGGCAGAGAGACAGAAAGACAGAAATCACCCTCCCGGGGAAATGGCCATGCTGCAATCCCTTCTCTTCTATTCTCTTCTCAGGATTTTGGGCCTGCATGCACACATGCCCGGCATGAGTTTTAAGTCACTGGGTCTGGGATTCAAACCATGGTCAACTACATGGGAGTCCAGTGATGTAACCATTACACCACCTACTGGTCCCAAGAAATTGTGATCTTAATAATCTTGTTCACTAATTTCTTTTCTTTTCTTTTTAAATTTTTTTTGGAGAGGTTTTCGTTATAGGGCACGTGCACTCACCAGACAGACAGAGACATAGAGACAGAAAGTAAGAAATCAACGCCCAGGGGGATGGTCACGCCACAATCCCTTCTCCTCCATTCTCCTCTTGGGATCTTGGGCACGCACGCACACGCGCCCAGTGTGAGTTTTAAGCCACCGGGTCCGGGACTCGAACCGTGGTCGACTACGTGGGAGTCCAGCGACATGGCCATTACGCTAACTGCTGGTTCCCATTGTTCACTAATTTCTTAGAAAACTGATCCAAAGGGATAGCCTATTAGACATAAATAAAAATGAAACAATTAAGTTCACAAAAGTACCAAGATCTTTGAGAAATGACAAAATGTTTTCATTTAGAGAATCTTAAAAAAAAAAAAACTAAATGTCTTAACTCATTTGGGTCAGTGCCATAATAAAATATTTTAGACTGAGTGGCTTATACAAAACAGGAATTTATTTCTCACAGTTATGGAAGATGTGAAGTCAAGATCAAGTTGACTATGGATTTGGTGTCTACTGAAGATCCACTTTGTTATAGATGGTTGTTCTTTCTCTGTACCCTCACATGGTGAAAGGAGCTGAGAGTTTTCTTTAGTCACTTTTATAGGAACATTAATTCCATTCGTAAGAGCTCTGTCCTCACTTACCCAAACACCTTCTCAAATCTCCACCTCCTAATACGTTCACACAGGCCGTTAGGGTTTAAGATATGAATCTAGGTGTGATCATAAACATTAGGCAATAGCATTACACTTTCTGAGAGTAAATAAGCTCAATAAATAAATTTGCATATACCCTTTTTATTCTATGTGTTATTAGGAAGTAAGAGATATAACTTCTAAAATAGTTGCTGTTTACTTCTCAATTATAATATGGTTAGTTTTATTATACTCAATTTTTTTTTTTAGGTTATTGCCATAGGGCATGTGTGCTCATCAGAGAGAGAGAGGGAAAGTGAGAAATCACCTCCTAGTACAGATGATCATGCTACAACCACTTCCCTTCCATTCTTCTCTTAGGATTTTGGGCAGGCATGCACATGTGCCCAACATAATTTTCAAGCTTTCAGGTCAATCACAGTCAGCCATGTGGAAGTCTGGTGCCTTAATCATCATGCCACTGGCCGGCTCCTATTATACCCATTCTTTAAAAAAATATAAGCTTTCAGGGACCAGCAGTTAGCATAATGGCTATGTCGCTGGGCTCCCATGTAGTCGACTGTGGTTTGTGTCCTGGACCCGGTGGCTTAAAACTCACGCCGGGAGCATGTGTGTGCGTGCCCAAGATCCTGAGAGGAGAACAGAGGAGAAGGGATTGTGGCATGGGAGGTGATTTCTCGCTTTCTGTCTCTCTGTCTCTCTCTGTCTATCTGGGGAATGTACGTGCCCTATAGCAAAAACCTCTCCAAAAAAAAGTTGGCCAAAGAGTTAGTGATATTGTCAGAAGTTGAACCCAGGTATAACTGCTCCAACCAAAACAGCAAAAGGTACGCAAGTCAAGCAGCTTTCTGAGCCCTGCAGTGGACCAGTTCCCTGAAATTTACCTACTCTATCTCAAAACATTTATTGTGCATGCATTTGGTGTATATAAAAGACCAGTTTCACATTCTTATCAAATTGGATACATTTGCCACTTTACATAGTTGGCTAACTGAGGTAGTAAGAATCCATCTCAGGGCCTTAGGACATCTCTGAACCTTAGAATTTTATTTTTTGGGGGGAGGGATTCCTGCTACTTTTTCTTATCAAGGTGGCTCAGATGATCTCCTATGCTAGTTCTGGGGAAAGAGACAAAAGACAAGCAGGAGACAACTGCCCCATCACAGGTAAGCCTCGAAAATAATACTGGCGACCACCTAGGTTACTAAGTTACAGGCTGGGGTGTAATTCACAGAGGGACCCAGTCCACATGGGAGGAACTTCCCTTGGACTCACAGTGAGAAAACACATTTTTCTAACATTTTTTCAGAATAATTGAAGACATCTTTCAAGCCCTCTTGTTTTTTGTCTCTGGATGGGAAACCACCCATCAGCTGCCAACATTTTGTAATGCATTCTGAAGCACTGGGACTCTTATGACCCACAATCTTCCAAGAAAAAAAAAAAATCGTGCCTTCTTTTACACACAAACATGGTCATAATATTGGTTAGGGGTTGGGAAAGCCCAGCCACCAGAGGAAAATATTAATTATAATAATATACAGCAATTAGATCTCTTTGTAAATGCCTGGGGAAATGAAGGAAAATTCCAAATGTATAGTTTTTTGTCTCTCTGGCAAGTGCACATGCCCTATAGCAAAAATCTCCAAAAAAAAAAGGGAAGATAAATGTTCTCAAATGAATGAGAATATATGCATATATGCATTTATGATAGTTATATATATATATGTATGTAAGTGTATTAACAGACTATATAAAATGCATTCGTGCAACAATTTACTCATGATTCAAAAGAAACTCACAAGTAATTAAACAAGGACTTCTATTGGGTTGTTGGGGAAAGCAAGATGCATTTTTTCATAGAAAACCATAGCAAATATGTCATGACTTTACAGATGACCCACTAAGAGGTAAAATTGCTGCTTAAAATTATTTATTATATGCCACTAACCATGTAAAAGAACACCACTTTCTCTGCATTCTAAACAGCACTTGTTATTTGTTCTTTTTGATAATAGCTATTCTAATAGGGATGAGATAATATCTCATTTGTGTGTGTGTTTGTGTTTTATGTAAAGTCAATTTTATTTCTTAAAATTTCTAGACATATCTGGTCCCATGAGCATCATTATCAAATAAGGCATTCCAGTCAAAGCCTTGTTCATATGACCAATTTTCTTAGTTATTTCCTGTTACAAGGTAAACAGATTCCTACTGAATTTATGCGTGTGCAAGTGATATATTGCCATGAGACTAAGAATATTCAGTAAAAGTTTCTAAATACTGAAGGGATCAAGGAGAGAGAAAAAGATAAAAGATAAATATTTCACTTCTGTTTTCAAATGTATAATCTATTAAATTGTTACCAGTTATAGTTAGCTTAAGAGAGAAGAAAAAGGAGTTTCTTAAATCTAGAAAATAGAATATTAAGGAACTATCAATATTTCAAACAGAAATCTATAAAACCACAATAATTCATCAGTTCATTCAGTCCCATGTAATCAGCTACAGTCTTGCATGACTTGGTTAGCAGTGTGCTGACTCCAGCAGCTTCTCAGAGTCGTAGAGGTTTCCTCAGTTTAGTGTGTGACTTTACAGTTATTTCAGCAAGTATTTCAGACACTGAAGCACCCAAGATAGTCCCTTCTTGGCCTCAGGGGTCCTTGTTGAAGGTAAATAGCCAGATCTAAACCTAAAATTTGATTGATCCCACAGAGCAGCTAGAAGGGGTTGCTCAGCTTCCACTAGTGAGGGAGCTTCAGTTTTCACTGCTCCTGACGTCCACCTGGGGGAGCCAGTGGACCCACCTTCTGATCCATGAATTTCAGGATCATGAGTTGGCAGCACCTCAGCAAGTATAGGATGTTCTCCTCGGCGCCCATCTTAGGGCACTGCTAGCATCTGGAGCCAATCGAGGCCATCATCGGCAAGTGGCACCTTCCTATTCCAGTCCTGGTGTTGAGGGGCAGTGCGTGTGCAGGGGGAGGCCTTTAAGGGAGCTGGACCAGAACTAAGTGTCTGCTGGTATGTGCTGCATACACGTCAGGGGATGAGGTAACAACACAGGCCTCATTCACACCTGCCAGTCTGTGTAGATACTTGACACACATTTATCAAGTGATAGGGAGTAACACTCAGATAAACATGCAGATAACTCGCTACTATGTGTTGATATTGAAATGTACCAAGGAGGGATAATTACTTCATGTCAGAGCTCTCTTACGGACTCAGGACAAGTTTATATCCAGTGTTAGTATCACACCCGACCCCAGTGAGCTCAGCAGCTCTTCTATCATCTCTTGCTGGACAGCAAACTATTGCGCCCGGGGAGACTTAGGGATTGTCCACCTTAACCAGACTTTGCCCCCAGCAGGAAAGTCCCCATAGTTCAGAACATCACTTCATGATAGGCATTGTTTTCTCTTTTTCAAGGAATCTGCTCTCTAATAGTGTAGTTACTCTTGTTCCTCAGGTGCGAATGGAGTTTATAAGGAGAAGCTGTGGCAAATCTTCCTGTCAGTGCAGGAACAGGAGCAGTTTTCTTTCATAGACCTGCTCATGTTGTCTGGAAGCTCCAGGGGAGGCCGCCTCAGGTAGATCCTAAGGAATAATCCCTTCTCATTGTGGATACGCCATACTGAGGGTTGCAACCAGAACACACATGTACATCTGACGGGGTAGCAAATTGAGTTGGGTGCCCCTGCTGGCTGCAGGGCACAGTGTACGACTATCAGGGCTGTGGGAAAATGGTGATCAAGAGTACTCACTCCACATCCTTTTTGTTGAATCTCTCTCAGGTCAGCCTATGGCCTGGTGGTCAAGGTGGCTGGATCTGAATGGTCGACTCTGTGGTTCGAGTTATGACCTGGCAGTTTAAGAAACACACCAAGCACATGTGTGTGCGTTTGTGTGTCTGTGTGTGTGCCCAAAATCTCAAAAGGAGAGGGGAAATAGAAGAGAAGTGATTGTAGTATGACTATGCCTCATGAGAAGTGTCTTCTTGCTCTTTCTTTCACCTCCTGTTTTTCTCCCTCCAATGAGCACACACACTCTCCTCAATGCTTTTCTGACTTGAATGGGAAGGTGAATCACATGGAACTCTTGTTACTATGAAGATTCTAATCAGGCAGGACTTGGTGCAGGGTTGAGACCCTTATTTGTGCACAGGAGATGTCCATGCTGGCCCAAGATGTGGAATCTCAAGGATGCTGCCATAGCCTTCCTTTTCAGATTGATACCCGATGCTTCTCTTTAGCTGGTGTTCACCTGAATCCTTGGTAATATCCTTAGTGGCTCAGCAATCCTGTGAATCTGGCTGAAATGCAGATGTCCAGATACTTATCAGTAGGACTGGGATAGCCTGTCCTGATCCATCACCCTTACAACTGAACCCATTGCCATGCCAAAGAACTTCCACTTTCTCAGATTTGCCCTGCAATGTTTGTCCATGAAAATGGAATAAGGAGTATGCATGGGAAATCCTTGTGATCCACCAACTGGTTTGAGGGGAGTTCCTCATCCTGCATCTACAATCTGAGATTTTTGCATAACAGCTTCTGCTGGTGAGGCCCATCCATAATGTCAGTCATCCATCACCACCATATTTGCTGCTACAACTGCTCCTCTGTGGTTTTGATTTACATTTCCCTAATGGTTAGTGATACTGAGTTTTGTTGTTGTTTTTTAATATGTTTATTGGCCATTTGTACATCTTCTTTTGTAAACTGTTTATTCAGATCTTTCGCTCCTTTTTGACTGGGTTATTTGGTTTTTTATTTGTTTTTGCTGCTACTGCTTATATAAGTTTTTTTTTATATATATTCTGATTATTAATCCCAGGTTGGATGTATGCAGAGCTCTTTTACAATCCAGAAAATCCTACTGCTAGTTGAATAAGGAAAGGAAATCAGTATGCCATAGAGATATTTGTAACCACAACATGTATTGCAGTACTATTCACAATAGTTAAATATGGAATCAACCTGATCCATCAACAAATTAATGGATAAAGAAAATGTAACACACACACACATGCCATGGAATACTATTCAGTCATTAGAAAGAATAAAATCCTATCATTCCAGGTAAGGCGGATGAGGCTAGAAGATACACAGTAAATGAAATAAGCCAAGCACTGAAAGAGAAATAGCACATGTTCTCAGTCATAAATGGAGATTTTTTTTTGAGAGTTTTTTTTTGCTATAGGGTGCATGCGCTCACCAGACAGACAGAGAGACAGAGAGACAGAAAGCGAGAAATCACCCACCAGGGGGAATGGCCACGCCACAATCCCTTCTCCTCTGTTCTCTCGGGATCTTGGGCACGCACACACATGTGCCCGGCGTGAGTTTTAAGCCACCGGGTCCAGGACACGAACCGCAGTCGACTACATGGGAGTCCAGCGACATAGCCATTACGCTAACTGCTGGTCCCCATACATGGAGATTTTTCTTTCTTTTTTTTTCTTTTTTTGGAGATGTTTTTGCTATAGAGCGCGTGTGCTCACCAGACAGACAGAGAGAGACAGAGAGAGAGAAAGCGCGAAATCACACCCCAGGGGAGATGGCCATGCCACGATCCTTCTCCTCCATTCTCCTCTCGGGATCTTAGGCACACATGCACATGCGCCCGGCATGAGTTTTAAGCCACCGGGTCCAGGACACGAACCGCAGTCGACTACATGGGAGTCCAGCGACATAGCCATTACGCTAACTGCTGGTCCCCATATATGGAGATTTTTTTTAAATGACTTCAGAAAAGTAGAGTTGAAGAATGATTACTGTGGGCTGAGAAGATCAGTGGGATATTGATTAATGGGAACAAAATTACAGATAGATAAGAGGAATAATTTCTAGTTTTATAGTAGGGGAATACCATTAATACAGATTTACTGTGTATCTTGGACAACTAAAAAAGAGGATTTTGAATGTTACCAACATACAGTAATGACAGCTGAGATATATTAATTGTGCTTATTTTATCAATATATAGTATATTCTTGTACTAAAAAGATCACATTTAACCCTACAAGTATGCAATTATTACATGTCAATAAAATATTTTTTAAAAAACACAAATTTGACTTTCCAAAGTAAAAAATATATGCACCAAAACTTACACATTAATATTTTCAAAATAATTTTGGGGAGTGATGTAAAATGAGTACTTTGTCAGATAAATAATAAAAGAATATGTAGGCACTAAATACATGCTATAATGTCTATGGTGCCGAAAAGTGAAATGTCTCAATCACATTCTACTTCATACTTTAGTGGTAAAAAACATGAGCTTTGACTCCTGAAAAAGTCAAATTCAAATATTCCTTTCAAAACTTTCTAGCTGGATGATTCTGAAGAATTTACCTCATCTCATCTAAACAGTCTTTTCTTGCTTGAAAATGGGCATATTATCTACTCAGTCTTGGTGACCATAAGAGAGGACAATGGATATAAAGAGTTTATCACAAATGTTAGCATATGATAGACAGTAAATATTGCTTATTATTGATCTCTTACAAGAACGAACTTAAATTCGAGGCTTAAACTCACGTCGGATGCATGCGCATGCATGCCCACGATCCCAAGAGGAGAATGGCGGAAAAAGGATTGCAGAGTGGCTACCCACCATGGGGGCGGGGGTGATTCATCACTTCCTGTCTCTGTGTTTCTCTCTGTCTTTCTGGTGAGCATGTGCACCCTATAGCAAAAACCTCCCCAAAAAAATTTGTAAAAATAATTGTCTGTATGAGATTATCTCCAGGAGATCATCAGGAACCAACACAAAATCATGAAATCCAAAATGAGAAAGTAAAGACAAGAAATCAATTAAAATATATTAAGGGTGGTTATCAACATTCTCCTTCCCTACTAGTTATTATCAAAATCTACCCTGGTAGTTGGTGGCAGATGAGAGCACTCCAGACACCCTACAGCTTAAACACTCCACTCTGGAAACTGTATAACAAGAATGAGTGGGTGGAATGGAGTTAAGGCTTAATGACAGAAAAGACATTGTCTCAGAGAAGACTAACGTTTAACCTGTTATGAAGGTCAAAGGACCATCAATAATAGAGTCTTTTTGTTTTGTTTTATTTTATTTTCAATTTTTATAAAGCAAAAATTATAGATTTTTTTAAACATAAAAATGTACATTCTTTTGTCAGTTAAATGTGCCTTCTCTTTGCCCCTCTAATCCACTCTCTACCACCCACTCCCCTCTTATGGTCTCTGGTATCTATACTTATCCTGTCTACCATCATATCTTCTGATCTTTCCGTTTCTGTAATAGAGTGCGGACATTCAGTACATATTGAGTTTAAAGGAATCAAATAATATTTCATTATAAATTTAAAAAGAAAAAGATTTTTCTGAGACCAAAAGAGGAAACACCTTATCATTGGAGGTCTTTAAGCTTAAACTCTGTTTCTTTGATATAGTGTCTTGATTAGTGGCATTTTTGTTTCTTATATGCAGAGGCTATCATATTATAACTAGAAACTGATTTTTAGCCGTTTTTTCAGTGTTCTTTTCTTTTTTTTGTGTAGTTTTTTATGTTCTTGACACGTATCATACCAAGTCTATTTTATTTTTCATTGTCCTGACCCCAAATTGAAAATCAGTCCATAGATAGCTAAATAATTTCATCTTTAAAATATATTTATTTAATCATTTTAATAATGACTATATTGAAAAAGATTTTCATTCATCTATTTAGACATGCCGCTTTTTTTGTAGGTTTGTCTCCCACTTATAAAATGGAAAAGCAACATTTACCTCAATTTCTAATCTCAGTTATCCTATTCAGACCAAGTAAATAAAATTCTACACAAAAGTTATCATATATAATGGGTGCAACATTTATACTATCACTAAAATATGCAATTTTATCAGGTCAACTCCTTGGCCTGGTGGTTAAGGCAGCTGGATTCCACACAGCAGCAGTGTAGTTTGAGTCTCAAAACAGTGACCTGAGAAACACACCAGTCATGTGTGCATGTGTACCCAAAATCTTGAAAAGAGGAAGAGATGAAAAAGAAAGTATTTGTGACTATTCCTCATGGGGGTTGCATTCTCCTTTACCTCCTTTTCTGGAGAGTGCAAGTACCCTTTAGTGTATATATACACACACACACACACTATATATATATATATATAGTATGTGTGTGTGTGTGTGTGTGTGTGTGATTAAAATAATGGAGGCAATATATAAAAATAAGTATTTGGTGTGTAAAATCCCTGGACCTTTTGGTCTCACTACTCTCCCTCTTTTGTCTTAATGAAGAGGCTTTATGATTACTAAGAAGGGTATTCAAGTGAACCAGGAGAAAGAAATGGCAATCAGGAACAGGAGCATGCAGATACGTTTCAGACGGCTACCATTTTACCTCATCATCTTGATAGGTAACCTATTTTCTTTTTCTCACTGCCTTTTTCATAGCAATTCTAGAGTTGTCACCTCTGATTTATTCCTGACATTAATTAACTGTTCACACTTAGCAGGTGTCAAGTAAAGACAGCATACAGTATTGAATGATACAGTCAGTCTCCACCTTCAATGAGCTGCATTTGGATGGGAACTCGTGGATGACACACACAAACTAATAGTTAATACCTAATGCCTACACAGGAGCTAAGATTGGTAAAGCACAATGTATAGTGTGCTCTAAGAACATAAAGAAAATTGCAGACAAAAAACAATTCCTATAAGATATAATGTTAAAATTGAAAATTGACAGATTAACATTGAGAAAGGGGCAAAGGGCAACTGTCAGGGAGGAATTATTTCAAACACAGGAAATAATTTATGATAATAAATAAAACCAAGCATAGTATATTAAGAAATCCAAACATTATAACTAATAAGGGTGCAGAGGGATGATGGAAAAAAGTAGATATATGCAGAAGATAATTAATATAACAGTATTGAACTCCATATTATATATACTTGGAATTTATCTTCATATTATAATAAAAAGGAATGAAATAATTATGTTTATATTTTAGGGATATCTTAGTCCCTGTAAAGTGAAGAAAAAAAATCAATAGACAAGAGGAAGGCAAAGTTAGATAAAGACTATTGGGTGGAGAGAATTTCACTATATTCCACAAAAGAGAAATAGTGCCTTGAATGATGGTGATGGATTATGAAGAATAGGAAATCCTGATTCTAGCATATATAGTTGAAACACAAGAAATTAATAAGAAAGAATAAAGATAAATAGGAGTTGAATGTTGTGTGCAGATCTCTAGCTTTGATGGTTGAATCTATATGATTTTTGTAGGCAACATAAGAAGATGGTAGAAGCTAAGGAAAACAGGAGATAAAAAGCTTTGTTTGGAGGAAGATCATGTAGAACATAAATTATAAATTAGTTTGTAGATAATGACTTGACAGCCAGTAGATAATAGCTAAGTAAATTACCCAAAAAAGAGAGAGGAAAACAAAATAAAATAAAGCAAACTTGGAGTCTTCTCAGAATAAAACCTGGAATCCTAGGATAAATAGAGGTAAAAGTCTTTGCAAAGAAGTCTAAGAAGAAGTGACAAGAGATTTTTAAAAAAGAAGAAGGAAAGAAAAGGAAAAGAAAATAGAAAATTACGTAAGGAGAATACTGTATTATGGAAACCAAAGGCAAAGCACATCAGGAGTTAGATTTAGATCAACACCACCAAATGTTTCCAAAGGCTGAGTAAGGCCAGAATAGTCAAGTATTCAATGAATTTAGTAACAAAGAGAAAAGTATAACCTTACTCTTACAGTCCAATTAAAGTGACAGGAAAAGAAACTAGACTGCAGTCAATTGTAGAGAGAATCGAAGTTTAGGAAATAGGATAGTAATTGAAACAAATGTCTGCAATTTGTCTGTGACAGAAGGGACAGAACTAGGAGAGTGCTAGTACCATATGGGAATGGGTGTCCAAGGAGAGAGCTTTAAGGTTTTCAGGATAAGGAATCTCAAACACAGTTGAATGTTAACAAAAAGGAGCTAAGAGGATCAGTTGATGGTGTGGTAGTTAAGGCAGTGGGATCCCTCCTAACCAACTGTGCAGTTCAAGTCCTGGACCTGGTTGCTTGAAAAACACACTGAGCACATGCGTTTACAGCCTCAAAATTCCAAAAGGATAAAAGGAGAAGGGATTGCAGCATGCTCATTTTTGATGGGGATTCTTTCTCACTTTTTTTTCTCTCTCTCTGATTCTCTCCGGCAAGTGCATACATTCTCTAGCATAGTAAGAAAAAAAAAAAAAAAAGGAAGAAAAGGAGATAATGCTGCAACACAGGAGATAAGTATGTGAGAAAGTAATAAAGAGTACCCTGAAGTTCCCAAAAATGTGTGAGCAGAGGGTAAGGAGGCTCACCGGAGAATTTACTAATAAAATCACAATCACATCTGTTCCTCTGCTGTAGTTACTCTTCATTTTCTTCTTTCACGCTTGCTGCCTGGTACTGAGGTTCATAAAAAGGACCTAGCCTCTCCAGATGCCGTGGGATCTGTGATGTCTGTACAGCCCTGTCGTGTTTCCTAAAAGTATACAACACAGAAATAGGTAGCTTTAATGAAGATACCAAATGCTAGCCTGTTATATATAATGTACCAGAGTCATCTTGGAAACGTTTTAAATGCTGTCTTTTCGAAAAGTGTAGCTTATCATAAGTCATTTTCCTTATTTTTCTAGGTTTACTTTATTCACCATTACCTTTTCAGGGATCTATGCCTATAAACAAGCCAGTTGTAATGATCTTACATTCATAGCCTTAGTACTGCTTTTATTAGCTTCATGTCCCAGTACATTGTAGAATGGCCAAATTATATATGATTTGGCTCATGTCAGTTTATGATCTCAAATTCTCTCTTTTCATGTGTTTAGTTTATTTGAATTTTTAGAGTTTTAAAAGTAGCTTATTAAGAATTTTTTTAAATAATTATTTTATTGGGAACCAGCAGTTAGCGTAATGGCTATGTCACTGGACTCCCACATAGTCGACTGCGGTTCGCGTTTTGGACCCGGTGGCTTAGAACTCACGCCGGGCGCGTGTGCATGTGTGCCCAAGATCCCGAGAGGAGAATGGAGGAGAAGGGATTGCAGCGTGACCATCCCCCCTGGGGGGTGATTTCTCACTTTCTGTCTTTCTGTCTCTCTCTGTCTGATGAGCACATGTGCCCTTTAGCAAAAACCTCTCTCTCAAAAAAATATTTTATTTAGCTTTATTTATTTTATTTACTTATTTTAATTTGACCAGATGACTGAGAGAGAAAAAGGATAGAGAGAGAGAGAAAAAGTAAGAAACCAAACCACCAGGTCTGGGACTCGAACCTTGGTTGGCCATGTGGGAGTCCAGCGCCCTTAACCACCACACCATACGCTGGCCCATTAGAAATATTTTTTAAAACATTTTAAATTTATGAGAGAGACAAAGACAGAGAGTTAGAGAGTCAGGAATCTACAACAGTCTTTACATTGAATCCACTCCTATTCTTAGGATCATGGGCATGCAACATATATGTTGCATGTATGTTCAAGGATGTCCCAAGTTGTGACCTCAGGATCTTTTCCATATGGGGGTGGTTGAGTAACCATCTGGTCTCAGAAATATTTTTATTTTTAGAGGTTTTTACCTTAGGGAATATGTGCTCGCTGGAGAGAGAGAGACAGAGACAGTGAGAGAGAAAGTGAGAAATCACCCCCCCAGGGGGTATGGCCTGGTACAATCTCTTCTGTCGGGATCTTGGGCATGCATGCACATGTGCCAAGTGTGATTTTCAAGCCAACAGGTTCCGGACTTGAATTGTCATCAGCCATGTGAGAGTTCAAGAAATGTAACTGCTATGCAATCTGCTGGTCTCAGAAATATCTTAAAACTCCAATGTTTTTATTTCTTTTAGTAAATTAATGCTATAAAAAGTAGTCATTATAACGTTTTGTTATTAATCGGTTGATTCATAATAATGAAGGACCTCTATCACCTTTGTTGAATTAACACAATCTGATATGTGGTATAAGATGGTTTAGAAGTGAAAAAAACAATCCCTAAAATCTTTAGAGACAATTTAATGTGGACATTGCAAGCCTCTGAATCTCTGAGATCTGAGACAGAATTAGTTCATTTAAAGTTGTGTTTGAGAGTCAACTTTATCTCAGCATAAGCAAATGGTAGGTCATATACTCTTTTGCTTTTTCTTACTTTAAAAGATGTTCTTGTAGGGACCAGCAGTTAGCGTAATGGCTATGTTGCTGGACTCCCATGTAGTCGACAGTGGTTCGAGTCCCGGACCCGGTGACTTAAAACTCACACCAGGCGCGTATGCGTGTGTTCACAAGATTCCAAGAGGAGAATGGAGGAGAAGGGATTGTGGTGTGGCCATCCCCCACTGGGGGGTGATTTCTCGCTTTCTGTCTCTCTGTCTCTCTCTATCTTGCGAGCACTAATGCCCTATAGCAAAAATCTCTAAAAAATAAAAATAATAAAAAAAGATGTTTTTGTGGCCAGCAAATAATGGCATAGTGGCTATGTAGCTGGACTCCTATATGACCAACTGTAGTTCAAGTCCTGAACATGATGGCTTCAAAATCACTGAGGCTGTGTGTGCGTACATGCCCAAGATCCCAGGGGGAATAGAGGCAAAGGGATTGTGGTATGGCCATTCTCCTTGAGAGGTGATCTCTCACTTTTCCTCACACTTTCTCTGTCTCTCTCCAGCAAGTACATATGCCCTAAGGCAAACACCCCTAAAAATATGTTCTTACTCATTTTAGTTTTATTGGAAAATATGTCAAAAGTACAACAAAAATTATTATCTGTTACAGAAAATAGACTTGAATTGAACTAGATGACCTCTAGGATTCATTCAGCTTTTAATTAAAATTTTAAGGTGCATCTTTCAAGGTTTAAGTAGAAAAGAGAAACAAATCTAAGTGTTTTAAAACTGGGGAATTTAATTGAAAGATTTAGTTTCCTAGGTGAAACAGTATCTCAGAGTCAAACAGAGTACAGGGTGGTAGCCCTGAGAAGCAGGGACAGAAAACCACTGCTACCTACTTTGGGCTCCAGTGTATTAGAAATAGGGAGCCCAGAGTCCAAGCACACTCAATGTAAGGCAGTAGATGAAAGAAATCGCAATCAAGAAGAAATATAGGTGCAGAACTCTCTAGAGAAACCACCAAAGGAGAAGAGGGAGGAAAGACTATCAGTTTCTTGCCCCATAAACTCTAATTAGTGCTTCCCATTGACTGAATTAAGCCCAAGGCGAGATAACACTAGAACCCTCTTTGTGATACTCAACAGAAATTAAAGAGGATCTGAAGGGCCAGGATTGGTTTAGGAATAAAATACTTTTTTGTGTGAAATAAAACCAAGTTCAAAGTCTCTGTAGCACAAAAATGAAAAACACAGATGCCATCATCTTTATTATTATGATTATGATGTTATTCTTGAGCCGATTACTGTGGACTTGTTTATTTCATTGTCTCTATCCATTCTGGCCAGATTGTGTTAGCCACAGATGTCTTTCTTTCCAACTTCTCAATTAATGGGTAATGCTTTGGCATTTCTGTGGAGTCTTCTGATTAAATTCTGCCTCATTCAGTTCTTCATGGAAAAAGAATTCCAATGATCTCTCTTTGGGTGATTCAATTGCATGCAAATAAACAATTCCTATTCTGAAAACATTAGGACATTTCTTATAGCATTTACTAGAAGCATTTTTGGTTCTAACACCATCTCATCCTCTAAATTTGAACTACATATGCTTTAAAAACACCACACTTATGTTTCAAACCATAATTTATCTCTAGTTTACCCATATTTTTGCTCTTTATGTTTTTCTTCCTTTTTGATTCTTCAAGATTTCTGCTTAATATTGTCATTTTCTTTCTGTGTGGAGAATTTCCTTTAGCATACTTTACAGGGTAGATCACAGGTGAAAAATTCTTTTAGTTTTCCTTCTCAGAATGTCTTCATTTCTCACTCATTTCTATAGGATAGTGTCCCAGATATAAAATTAGCTGTTGACAGTCCTTTCAGCACTTGAAAATGTTTTGGTACTTCCTTATGTCTCCTTTATTTCAAATGACAAATTTACTGTTATTTGAATAGCTTCCTCCATAAGTAGTACATAATTTTTTTCTATCTTCAGAATGAATTTCAGTATCTAGTTTTCAGAAGTTTATCATGAGTATTGACATATATTTCCTTGAATGTATCCTATTAAAGTTTGCTCATCTTTTTAAATATGTGCATTTATGTCACAACCATTTGGGGAAGTTTTCAGTCATTATTTATTTAAACTTTTTCAGCCTCACTGTCACTTCTATTTATGGAATGTCAATGACAATAATGATGGATCTTTTGCCATTGTTCCATTGTCATTTTGAGGCTTGTTCTTTGTTTCTTTTCAGTATATTTTCTCTCTTTTGTATAGTTTGGGTAAATTCTACTGCTCTGTTTTTTTGTTTGTTTGTTTGTTTGTTTGTTTGTTTTGGAGATTTTTGCTATAGGGCGTGTGCACTCGCCAGACAGACAGAGAGAGACAGAGAGACAGAAAGTGAGAAATCACCCCCCAGGGGGGATGACCACACCGCAATCCCTTGTCCTCCATTCTCCTCTCAGGATCTTGGGCACGCACGCACACGTGCCTCGTGTGAGTTTTAAGCCACCAGGTCTGGGACGCGAACTGCAGTCGACTATGTGGGAGTCCAGCGACATAGCCATTAAGCTAACTGCTGGTCCCTTGCTCTGTTTTTGAATTTACAGATTCTACTCCTCTTATCACCTCCACTCTAATATTGACCAGGTGGTTATAGTGGCAGGATATCTATTGCTGGTATCTGTGGGGGTGTCTATGTAGGGTCTCAAAATGAGGTCAGTTGAGTGTCATCACCAGAGAATGGGCATTCTTTGCCGGCCTATTGTTGTTAGATTGTTGTTTGAACCAATAACCCTCCCTTCCTGGTTTTGTAGAGCAACTTTGTGTTAGTGGAGGGACTCTCATTGGATTCTGGCAAGGAATAAATAAGCTTACGCGGTCTGATTTTGGTTACTTGTTCAGGAGTTAAAAAGCATGGGGCTTTGTGAGAGCTGTGCTGCTACACTGTTCCCCTAGTACTGAACTCTCTACACTTGCTTTCCTCACACTGCATTTCATATTTCTCCTTTGGTTGCCTGTTAAGTCAGTTTTGGTGTTTATAGTTGTTCTTAGAAGGCAGAAGTAGGCAGAGGCAATTCTGTACCATCTTGTGTGGAATAGTAGTTTTTGTCTCTAATTAAAATAATTTCTTCCCTGTCCTAAGCAATTCTGTCTTCAGATACCATTGGCAATGTCTGGAGACATTTCTAATTATCACACTTACAGGAGCATTACTGATATCTCATCAGTAGAAGTCAGCAGTGCTTGTAAGCAAACATTTTATGATACACTGGAGAGAATCAAACAACAGTCATTAAGTCCTGGTCTGGTCCCATGGCATAGTAGTTAGGGTAGTTGAAGCCCATGTGGCTGATTGCGTAGTTCAAATCTCAGCCCAAGATGGCTTACTAGGTGTGTGTGTGTGTGTGTGTGTGTGTGTGTGTGTGTGTGTGTGTATGTGTGGATGCCCCAAATCCCTAAAGGATACAGAAATGGAGAAGGTATTTTGGTTTCACCATGCCCCAGTCAAAAGGTGCTATCTTTATTTCCTTCTCTCTCTCTCCTTCTCTCTAGCAAATAACAAAAAGAGAGAGAGAGAGAAGAAAACAATTATTTAGTCCAAATGTCAATTGTGCCAAAGTTGAGATAACTTGTTCTAAATATTCTGCTTTATTAAGATTAAAATATTTGGCTGTCTTTCAATTCTGTTTTTAGGATTAAACTTTGACATTATTTCTTTGCCTCATTAGAACCATAGTTGTGATGTAGAACTTCAGCTCAATAATGAGCAATGAACCTTTTCAAATATGTATCTGAGACTTCGTAATTTTTAAAAATTATTTATGATTATTATTTTTTTTTAAGTTTGCTATTGTGTACATGTGTTCACCAGACAGAGAGAGAGAGAGAAAGAAGGATAGTGAGAAAGCAAATTGCCAGGTCTGGGACCCAAACTGTACTCAACCATGTAGGAGTCTAGTGCCTCAACCACCACACCACATGCTGGCCCCAAGACTTTGTAATTTTTAATTAAAAAAAATAAATATTTATCAGTCCAAAAGATAGTTGTTTTAGCTTATGGCCTTGAGATGGTCTACTTCACGCTCAGGAAATGACTTAAAAACCCACTAGTATTCTCCCCTCTCATTATATTTCATACAATTATATTCATAAACGTGGTTTGGGGAATCTGGGCTTCTATAACATATCTTTTATTCTGCATGCTAAATGTAATTCAGGATACACGTTAACATTTTTTATTCTAGTATCATTTGACATTCTAATTTACTCTCTATGCCAGTATCTAATTTACTACTAATCTTTTCAGAGTTGAGTAAAGAGCCTGGAAAGTTTGCTTCTTTAAACACTGCTGTAGATTTGGGAACTCCCAGAATCAAAGAAGGAGTTGGTGTGGCAGCTCATTACTGAGCAGCTAGCTCTAGATGTATTGAGTTACTGCCAGGAAATATTTGTACTCTACAGTTGTAGACTTTATCCTTCCATCAATGAGAGCTAAAGTGGAGTACCTGAAATGAATAATGCTTCCTGATGATCTTCTTTCTTGGTACAGAAGAATCCTTGTCAATCTCACTAAACTCTGCCCTCTAGGAGTAGTATGCTGGGGCCAATAAAGCAGACAGGTATTGCTCCTGAATAAACAGCTCATCAAAAGTCTGAGAACAGAAGGTTTTGAATGTATCAAAGCTATTGGCACAGTTGTTCACTTGTTAATTAGGAACACAAAGGCACTTTTGTCAAGCTGGCCTGACCAGGGGGCCATCTAAGTGACAGCCTTGCCTCTCTGATGATATATGCAAATAGAGCTCAGTTAGACTTCTCAAGGGAAGGCTCACTGACCTTCCTACTTTAAAAAAATATATATATAGAATGAGTTCTATTTTTCATGTTTAGTGTTCTGAAAAATTTCCCAGGGACTTAAGTCCTATTTACATTCGTTTTGATAATTACCTTCTTTTACTGCTACATATTTTAGTAATAGTGGTGATTATTCCCATTCTGTGAGGGTCAGGGCATTTATAAAACAATAACAATGATGTGTTATAATTGCTTTTTAAGTTTTCAATCTCCCCCAGTGTGTGTAAGCATTGCAAAAGGAAAATACTGTCTATCTTGTTTACGTCCCCAATACTGTACAGTTCTGAAAAGTGGTGAAACATTGTGTAATTTAAAAAAAAATTAAATGTTTTCAGTTGTATCATATATTCATATCATGCATCTGCACACCTCTATAAATAATCCTATCAGTATGTAAGATCGTTCTGTGTAATATTTTTGTTCCTAACCACCCTTATACCTGAAAGAGAGGAAAACGCTATTGAAATGCCCTTTCTACTATATTGATATGGAAAGTTAAATATCACTTCTCTGTGTTAATTCTACTTTCTTCTTTTCTGATGTAAATTATGATCATTGTGAACATCATATGTTAATGTCAGAAAGATGCTCATTGGACCCATTCCTTGTTGACAGTTCAGTCACTGGTAAAGGAATGATTCTTATAGCCAGGACTCTTTTTGGCTCACTTAAACATTATCACGAGACAAATAGAATCAATGCACATGCATCATTATCTATTTTTCCAGTCTTGCTAGAAGTAAATATTCTCCATATTTCTGGTGTTTCAGTTATAGTCCTATCTATTTGCTTGTCTATTATCCTAAAATAGACAGTGAATCTTAAACCAAGGGTCATGTCTTATTTCTCATTGCACATTTAGCCAAGTGCACATAGTAGCTTGACAAAATGGCAGCTCAGGTGATATTACTTAATGCTTCTAATTAATCAGATACTAATTTTTGCTATAAGATGATGAAATATATCCACTCTATCAATATATATAACAATAGACTTACATATGCATAAAGATACTTATAGATACATTATACCCTTACACATGAGAGGGTCTTCAAAAACTTCATGGAAAATGTGTATCACAAAAAATATGCATTCCAAATTTTTTGTACTAAAATAAACTCATGCTTTAACTTCATCTTTCCATGGAATCTTGAAGTCTCTCTCTGTATATCTAGATATATGTGGCTTGTTTTTTGAAACTAAGACTTATAGTCTGTTCCTGGTAAGAACAAAGCAGCCTTCTATAAATAAATGACTGATATTCAAATACGCTCTAAATCAAACTCTTTATTCATGATTGCTAATATCTTTTGTCCTTCAGGAGTCATTTCTTCCTTTCTAAATCAGTTTGGTATATGGCTCACATCCTTCCTTGTCATCAGTCTTTTGACAAGATCTACAAGAACTATAGGCTCCTCAGATCCCTAATTCTGTTCTGCGTTAACAATGCCTTAGGTTCAGGAAGTAAATAAATAAATAGTTTATCTTTTTAATTTTCTAACTACTCTTCTAAAACTATTTTTTTCTTCCATTTTTGTTCACATTTTTATTTTAATATGATGGTTGTATCAGGGCTCCCAAGAGCACTTCAACTTCTATAATATGTTAGAGGATATACAAGACTCAGCACAAGCTGGTATACTTGTGTTATAAATCATTACAGCCGAAGATTACAGATTAAAATCAGCAAACGGAGAAAAGTAAGTGAACCAAGTTCATAAAAACACAGACAAATACTTCCAAGTGTTCCCTATCAGGTGGAGTTATTTGGGAATGCAATTAATTCTTCCCAGAATAATAGCTGACAATGCATGCAGTCACCAAAAAGAGAACTCAAGCAAGCCTTAATGTCCAAGTTTTATGGGCTGTCTGTCACATAGGCAAGCAGTACCCTTACTACTGACCTTTATTCTAAGGCATCCGCCACCTCAATCACCAACTGCAGAACAGGGTTATGCAATATGTGAAAAACAGACACTTTTCATTAATCATATTTTTAGTTAAACTTATTTGATTGAATTGGTATAGCATTGCCCAAGTCCTCGGGTATATGAATATTACTTTATCAAACAGAATACTCCTAAAGCTTTTATAAGTAATTTCCAAAAAGTACACCAAGGGTGAATACTGAAGATTGGCCTTTCTTTGTAATGTGCACATTGGAGAAAGCCAGACATTTTGAGTTGATCCTTTTTTCCCAATGGTCCCTGGGTAAAGTATTCAAGGTATGCTAATTGAAAGGTAAGAGCTCAAGAAATTTTTATAGATTATTAGCTATGTAATCATGATCCAGATAAAGATATAGTTTATTTAAATACCCTCAAAAGATTTCTTTTACCTATCTCCCAAAGCTAAAAGTTTTTCCAATGTGTATTACCATTGATTAGGCTTACCTGTTCTTAACCTTTCTTGAACAGGGTTATACAATATGTGTTCTTTTGTACTTAGCTTATTCTGCTCAGAATACTGTCTGTAAGATTTATTAATGCTGGGAACCAGCAGTTAGTGTAATGGCTATGTCGCTGGACTCCCCTGTAGTTGACTGCGGTTCAAGTCCCGGACTCGGTGGCTTAAAACTCACACTGAACGTGTGTGCGTGCGTGCCCAAGATCCCAAGAGAAGAATGGAGGAGAAGGGATTGGGGCATGACCATCCCCCCTGGGGGGTGATTTCTCGCTTTCTGTCTCTCTGTCTCTCTCTGTCTGTCTGGCGAGTGCATGCGCCCTATAGCGAAAAAACCTCTCCAAAAAAAAAAAAAAGATTTATTAATGCTGGGAACCAGCAGTTAGTGTAATGGCTATGTCGCTGGACTCCCCTGTAGTTGACTGCGGTTCAAGTCCCGGACTCGGTGGCTTAAAACTCACACTGAACGTGTGTGCGTGCGTGCCCAAGATCCCAAGAGAAGAATGGAGGAGAAGGGATTGGGGCATGACCATCCCCCCTGGGGGGTGATTTCTCGCTTTCTGTCTCTCTGTCTCTCTCTGTCTGTCTGGCGAGTGCATGCGCCCTATAGCGAAAAAACCTCTCCAAAAAAAAAAAAAAGATTTATTAATGCTGTTGTGTGTAAAATTTGAATAAATAAGTGATTAAAGGAACCAGATCTCACATGGCCCATATGGGTTGAAGAACATTGCCGGTACATATGCATTGTGTCCGCAATTCTGATTAAAGGAAGAATGGAGAACAGAAGATTGCGGCATAACCATGCCCCATTGGGAGTTACTTTTTCTCTCACCCTCTTCCAATGTACTTACCCCTGGTAATTAAAAAAATAATAATAAAGTAAAATTATCTTGAGTATTACCTTGAAGTTTAAATTTTTATTTATTCAATGTTCATGATGCTAATCAAGTTTTCATGTTTATTGGTCTACTGTATATCTTTTGTGAAATGTCCATTCAAAATTTTCCCAAAGAGCTCTCTGTATATTTTAGATACAATTATTTTAAATCTACAGAGTATCTGAATTTGTATAACTATCCACAATATATAAGGAACAAATCAAGAATAAAAATAAAACAGAATCGTTGACCTGAATATAAAATATTAGGAGAATTATACACATAGACATATGCATATATATTCTCTTTAGATATAAATACATACATGTTCAAGAGATTGATCATGTATTTATGTATATATATAGTGTGTGTGTGTATATATATATATATATATATATGTATATATCCAAAATCACATAGATGTTTTCCTTAGTTTTTATATTTCCATCAAAGTTTGTTTCTAACAATTATTGTGTGTGACGCACTGTTGAAAACAAAGTACATTATCTTTTTCAGATAGTCAATGTATGTAGCACATCTTATTAAAATAATGATTACACTTTGAGGCTATATATTATGTTCATTGATCTATTTATTCTGGCTCTGATATCATATGTCTTCATTGCTGTAGTTTTATAGTAAGTCTTTTCATTTGATTGATCATGTATTCCAATTTGGTATATTTCTTCAGTGTAGTTTTGGATTTTCAAGCCATTTTCCATTTCCATATACATTTTAGAACAAATGTTTCAATTTCTACCAGAAAAAAGATATAGCTTTCTGGAATTTTGATTGATGTTGCATTGAATAGATGTATCAATTCAGGAAGAAGTGAAATCTTGATAATACTAAATCTTCAAATTTTTGGATTTGGTAGATAGCTCTTCAATGACTTTAAAAAAATTAGCTATATTTAATGTTTTTATTTTAAGGACATTTTTAATATTTTATTAGGTTTGCTCTTAGAAATTTATGGTGTTTTCCTTATGGTACTTGGAATATTTGCTGAATTCCTTCTTCCTCTTTGTGTGTGTTTCCATTATCTAGGTATTTAACAAATTTGCTAAATTTACAGGTACTAAATATTATACATTGTACATTTTCTAGATTTTCTATTACAACACTATGTAATTAAAAACATTTAAAATTATTTTTCCCAATATGTATAATATAATTTGTGTTTATTTTATTTCAGTGCTAACCTCTCTAATACAATTTGTACATGAGTAATTTAGAAGCCATTCTTATCTTGTTCGAATACGAGTAATTTAGAAGCCATTCTTATCTTGTTCATTGGAAAATCTAAGAAGGAAAGTATTTAATATCCAAAACGATGTAAATTTAACATTGATTTTCTTAATCAATTTGAGAACTTTTCATTTATTTCTAGTTTGCGTTAATTTTGTAAATATAAGTTTTGGGTTTTAATCAAGTAGTTATCTCTATGTATTGAAATAGTGATATGATTTTTCTTTTATTTAATTTAGTAAAATATATATTTTTAAAAATTTAAATTGACTGTTACTACTGAAATACACATCACTGGTTATGATGTACTATCATTATTACATATTGTAGGACTCTGTATGCCAATATTTTATTTAGGCATTTTGTACCTGTTTATCAGAGACTTTTGAAAATCATTTGTTTTCAAAACCTAGTGATGTTCTTAGTAAGTTCTGGCAAATTAGTTATTCTGTCAGAATAAGGTTGGCCTATTGTATTCTCCCAAATAATCTGTGTAATAGGGTTGTATTTCACAATGTAAATGCAAAGGTTTTTAATGAAGAAGAAAAGGAGTGAAACATTTTTTTGTGAAAAGGTTTTTAACTATGGATTTAATAATCTTAATAATAAGATTGCTTAGATTTTCTATGTCTTTTTTGATCAATTTTGGTTAATAAATTTTAAGAGTATTTGTGTATATAATTTTTCTCTTGTTACATTTCTATTTGTTTGACTTGTATACTTGTAGTGATGTTCTGCTATGGTTTGAATATATCCTCCAAAATTCATGTGTTGAAAATTGATTGCTATTGTGAAGGTATTCATAGGATAGAAATTTAATCCCAACCATGATATTAAAAGATGGGTCTTTTCGCAGGTAGTTAGGATTTGATAAGGTCATCAGTGTGGGATCTTGATTATTTAATACTAGTGGTATTCAACAACTTTATCAAAAGAGGGAAAG
>NW_006204090.1:628557-631354 GCF_000334495.1 Tupaia belangeri chinensis
GATACCCTTTGTTGCCCAGGAACTCTGCAGAGAGCCTCCATGAGCAAGAAAGCCTTCATATGGAATGACCTCCTAAATATGCACCTCCTGAATTAAGAACGAAATAAACCTTTTTGTTGTAAATTACCTACTCTGTGACATTCAGTGTGGCAACAGAAAAGTGAACAATATGCATCGTCTTTTCAAATTATTAATATTGGTAATTAGTGTTTTATGTCTAATTTACATATTTAAACCATTTGCTAACACTTAGTATGTTACTCATCTTTTCAAAGTACTCCTTTTTGGTATACAAATATGCTAGGATATGTCTATTTTGTTTTTTTATTACATTTTGTTCACACTTTTCATTCTATTACTTTACCTAGGTTTAATTTATTTTCCAACTACTTAGCTAAAAATCTCAGATTACTAATTTTCAAATATTCTTTCTTTTTTTTTTTTTTTTTTGGTACAGGTTTTTGCTATAGGGTGCGTGTGCTTGCCAGAGAGAGACAGAAAGCGAGAAATCACCCCCCAGGGGGCATGGGTACACTGCAATCCCTTCTCCTCCATTCTCCTCTTGGGATCTTGGGCATGCACGCACACGTGCCTGGCAAGAGTTTTAAACCACCGGGTCTGGTATACGATCCACGGTCGACTACATGGGAGACCAGCAACATAGCCATTAGGCTAACTGCTGGTCCCATATTCTTTCTTAATATATGTATTATACCTATTTAGTATTTGATCTGTTCTTACTTTACTCTAATTCAACTTAATATATTTAAATATTTTCATTGTGACTTTTTCATTATCTATGAGACCAGAACTTATTGCTTAATTTCCAAATATTTGCCACTTTCAAACCATAATTTGTATTTAGTTCAATTACACTGTGGTCCAAGAACACTCTCCTGTATAGTTTCAATTCTTGAAAATTGAGAATTAATTTAACTCCCTACACATACTCATGTTTGCCTAATGCTTTATATGCACTTAATAAGAATTTGAATTCTTTAATTGTTGAATATAGTGTTTTAAAAACATCAATGAATTTAAGTCAGAAATAATTTTACTCAAATGTTGCACATATTTACGAGTTAATTTTATTTTGCTTATTGATATTGTAAACACTGTTAAAGATTTATGTGAAAATCTCTCAAGAATTAGTGTTAATTTTTAATATATGGACTTACTGTTCAATGAACTTGCTTTAAATATTTTGAAGTATATTCTTAGTCTAATATAAATTTAGAAATTTTGTGTCCGACTGTTAAATTGGTCACTTTATCTTCATGCACCAGTCTCCACATTTTTTTCCATTATACTATTACTATTACGTAATGCTAACTTGCTTATATAAGCTTTGTTTTGGTGAAATGATCCATTTAATATCTTTTCACTCTTAAGTATTTACTTCCTTATATTTCAAGTGAATCTCTTAAAACAAATATTTAATTTTAAGCTAGAATTTTTTTCTAATTTGAACACTTAATGTATTAATACCACAGTAATTATTAATGAAAAATAGTAGACAATACAAGCAAATGTAATACAGTAATGTAAATGTCTTTAAAGAAAAACACAAAAACCATAAACATAACATGATTGTATTTCAATACATAACTTCTATATAATAACAAAAAACACAGTAAATAAATGAGAAATAAACATATTATTTAACTTGTATTACATGACACAACACATTAACATCCTTAAGCAAAATGTCTTCTAAAAAGTGAGTAACATAGATTAACATTATAAAGAAAGTCAGAGACAAAAAGGAATAGAGAGAAGAAAATCACAGCAATGGCTCATAAGGTTATATATGAAGGTAATCTAGTGTAACCTTAAAAGAAGAAAACTGCAATTTCTTTGTAACATTACAGTATTCATGATTAAAAACACTGAAGTCTAAATCTTTTAATTTTAGTACATCGGAGAGCTCTCATACACTGGGAGAATTTACTCCAGCTAGGGAAAAATTTACTCAAAACGTAGTTTTTTGTTTCTGTGGGTTTTTTTTTCTGTACCCTTTTTTTTATTAATTAATTTTTCTTTTTTTAACATTAATATGCTATACTTCATTACAGTACACAAAATGAATTTTCCATCCAAAATACACTGTCTGTTGGCTCAATCAAGCACATCAACATACATGTTATCAACAAACAATTTTCCATTTCTTATGTCTTGTATATTTTGCTTTTTTTTTTTTTTTGCCATCCTTGATTCCCTATCCCTAACCCTCTGCCATGTCCCACTCTCCTCCCATTGTCTCTGGTATCCATGGTTGCTTTCTATGCCTTCCCCCCCCACCCCCGCATTTAATTGATTTGCTAATGAACTTAGTTTGTCTAAATATTTGCAATAGCAAGCACAACTGATACATACATACACAAGAACCCATGTCTGACTTTAGGCATAAACCTCAGTGAGAGGAATGAACATACTATAAAATAGTACGTAGCTGGGGCTATATAGCTTACTGTGGTCATCAAATACACAATTTTTTCTTTAAATTTCGGTAACAGTTTTAGTATTTTTTTTCTGAAATTTTTTTTTAAATTTACATTCATTCCCTGAGCATCATCACAACATACTAAATGTGATTTCCCCTCTAGAGTAAACTGCATAGTGGCTTAATCATGCATGTTGTCATCCATAAAATTCCATTACCACTTTCATATATATATATTTTTTACCCCATGTCTGACCCTCTCCCCTATTCCACTCTCTTATTACACTATCTCTGCTCTCTACAGTTGTCGTCAATTCCTTTTCCCCCAACATTTTGTTGACCACACAATATCAT
>NW_006204090.1:632829-640325 GCF_000334495.1 Tupaia belangeri chinensis
GGTTTCTTTCCAAACTTGGAAGTTCAATCATGCGAGTTTTGTATGCTGGAGGCCCAGTTATCAGTGGGGCATCTTCCTTTCTCCCAAAATGGCTAGATCGCAGGAGCCATGGAGCTGTCTGTCCCATACTGTACCATTTTTATTCTTTCATCATGAGGAATATTGTACCCAATGCTGTTTGTCAATTTACTTTTCCTCGGAAATGGATGAAGCTGGATTAAAAGCACGATTTACAAATTAGGAATACATTTAAGGTAGAGGTAGGTGGGCAGTCCATATCTGTCAAGTAATCCTTTTATTTTAACATTTCTCCCCTTTTTTTGTAGGGACTCAGAGTTGTTTGAGTGGTCACCAGTTTTGTGGTCATATGAGATGTACTCTCTATTTTCTTCCTGGAAGGCTCAAGCTGGGAAGTTCTTCTAATGTCCATGGATCTCCTCCTTGCTCCAACTTGAAGATCACTCCAGGTTTTGCAATGCATTGTCCCAAAAACATCAGGTTGCTGTAGGTCTCCAGCATCACATCCTTGTATAGAATCTTCTGAGCATCTTCCAGGTCCTGCCACTCCTCCCAGGTAAAGTCCAGAGCAACATCCTCAAATGATATGAACCCCTCATGGACACCCTGTCCGGCAGAACACTGTCAGCACAGCGGCAGTTTCTTCCCAATGATCACGCAGAAGGAACTGAGCACCTCAGGTGGAGCTTTTTTCTTTTTTTTTAATATACTTTTCCATGGCAGATTCAGATCAAGGCAATTATTCCAACAAAGTAGGTGGACAAATTCAAATTTATACGTAAATGTGTTCACCACATAGAAAATCTAACTAATATATCTCATTCTCCAAGTACTTTTGTTTCATTTTTCTTAATGAGAAAAACCTTGGATGTGCACAAAACTCCATTAACAGTAGGTAAGATTAGGGAGAATTTTTTTTAAAGGCACTCAAGCCTTTTAACATTCCTGATGCTCTATTTTCTTAGTTAATATGAATTTATTTCATATTTGGGTTCAAGTCCACCACTTTTCTATATTGTTTTCTGTGTCCCAGCCATAGTACTCCCACTTTATAAGAGGCTCTAATGTATCTTCGTTTATCCCTTATATCATGATTCTTCATAAACTAACCTGTAATTATTCTCTCTTTGTTTATGGGTGTAGAATGATAAGTTAGATTATATTTTCCATTTGGCCAAATTGTAGCTATGAGATCAATGTTGAACTCATGAGAAATTAGGTGAAATGATCTATGAAATGTGTGTTTTTTCTAAATTTTATTTATTATTTTCAATCACTGTGTTTCATTATAGCAAATTCCAAATGAAACTTCCCATGATGAAAACACTGTATATTGATTGGGTCAAAGATATTACCATACACATTATCAACAAATAATTTTCTATTTTTGTGTCTCTAAAATGTTTTGTTCCTTTCTTATCCCCCCTTGAGTTATTTATTTCTTGAACAGTGCATGACCACCATGCCACAAAACCGATCCTACTATCAGTATTGATTCTTTATGATCTCTCAATAAGGAAAAATTGCTTAGATATGCTAGTCTAACTTACTCACTGGTCTAAGGTGAGTTAAATACACAGGTGATTTAAACAGAGCCTGAAATCTGCATCCAAGTCCAGTTGACCCTTAGCTGACAGAGAAAAATAAATGGTTATATTGAGGAGATCAAAAACTTTGGTATTTGGATTTTTTAAGCATCATTATTTTGACTAATGAATACTAAGTCCATGTAAAACAGGGAAATTGCCTTTGAAGTCACCACTATTTGGTTGAAGAATTTAAAAAATAAAAGAAATTAACTTTAACTAAAAAAAGGAAATTTAAAAATTCCTTCCTATTTCTGGTTTGCTAAGTGTTTTTATCCTTTAAAAAATTCATTTTTCCAAATGCTTTTTCTGTCAATTGAAATAATTATGTAGTTTTTTTCCTCACTCTCCCTTATGCTAATATGGAGAATTATTTATTTTGAACAACATTTTCAATTCTGGAATAAATCCCACTTGGGTGTGATGTCTACTAATACTTTTAAAGTGCTTTTGAATTTTATTTGGTAATATTTTGTTGAAGATTTTCACATCTGGGTTCATAATAGCTATTGGTCTTTAGTTTTCTTCTGGTATCTTTCTCTGGCTTAGATATCAAGATAATACTAGGCTGACCAAACAGAATGTTTTAGAAAAATGTTTCCTCCTGTTCTATTTTTTGAGAAAAAAAATTGAGTAGAAGTGGTGTTAAGTCTTTTTTACACTTTTGATGAACACATTAGTAAAGTCATCTCATCTTGGACTTACCGTTATTGAAAGGTTTTTGATTGCTGATTCAATCTCTTGTTATGAGTCTGTTGAGAAGTTTTATTTCTTCTTGAGCCAATTTGGCAAATTTGTATGTTTAAAATAATTCATTTATTTGATCTAGGTTTTCTAATTTGCCAATAAGTAGTTCATAGCATTATCTCATAATTCTGTTGATTTTTGTAAGTTCAATAGTAATCACTCCACTTTCAATCTGATTATAGTTACTTGAGTCTTCTCTTTCACGTTATTCATCCCATTAATGGTTTGTTAAATTTGTGGTTCTTTTCAAAGAAACAACTTTCATTCTTTCTAATTCTCTGTTTTCAACTTTCTATTTTGTGTAAATCCACTCTGATTATTATTATTTCTGTCTTCCTTCGGACTTTGGATTTAGCTTTCTCCTCTTTATTCAGACCCATGATATACAAGTTTTCATCATCGATTTCAGATCTTTCTGTTTTTTAGCATAGACATTTATAGTTATAAATTCCTAAAATGATAAAGGTTACTTATATTTATATTACACACATATTACCTATTCCTACCTCTTACTTAATGAATTTTTAATATTTTTATGGAGTGATGAAATAGTTTTAAAATTGGAGAAACAGAGATAGCTAGGGTTGTGCAACATTGTGAATACACTAAATAATACTACCAAAATGTATATTTAAAATACTTAATTTTAGGGGCCAGCAGGTGGCATGGTGGCTAAGTTTCTGGACTCCCACATGGCCAACTACAGTTTGAGTCCCAGACCTGGCAGCTTGCCTTCTCACTTTCCCTGTCTCTCTGTCTCTCTCAGGACAAATTAAAAATAATAATAATAATAAATAAAATCAAATAAATAAGTTTTTAAAAAGTGGTTAATTTTGTTTCATGTGAATTTTACCTCAATGAGGAATATTTGGGGGGGAGTAGTCAGTGGTGCAGAGAGGGGATGCAGTGTGTTGTGAGGCAATTCCACATGGGAAAGTGCCTAGTTCAAGTCCAGAGACCCCTCTGTGTATGCCAGGCACACATGCATCTATGATTGGAGGCTGACTGAAGGCTGGGGGTAGATTATGGCATCAAGACTATGTTGGGGATGCTCTGTCTCCATCTTTCTCTTTCTCTCTTGCTTGTGGAAGAAATATATAAATAAACTTTAAATATATATATATATATGTATTTATGTTTTGTGTATGTATATAGATGCATACATATATATGTTTGTGTGTATATTTATATATATGTGTATCCATGTATATATATGCGTGCATTATATGTGTATGTATATGCATGTGTATTATGTGTGAATATATGTGGGTGTATATATACATATATCCATGTGTATATGTATACATATACACATATATATTATATTTTATATATATAATATATTTATATATATTATACGTTTTATACATACACACACACATAAATAAAATATAGGGGACCAGATGGTAGTATAGAAGTAAAATGTCACACTCTACAAGGCTGACTCACATGGGACATTCTGGGTTTGTATCTAGAAAGCTTTCTGCATATGTTGGGCATGTGCATTATGTAGTCTGGACTAGCTGAGGTTGGAGGTGGATCACAGCATCAAGAACCTGTTGAAGGTGTTGCCTTCCCCTTTTTCTTTCTCTCTGTCTGTCTTGCTCATGGAAAAAATGAAGTAAAACATTTTTTAAAAAGGATTTTAGAGGTGATTAAAAGACAATGATTTTATTCCAAGTTCCTTGAGGGAAAGTACTCTGTACCTCTGGCATTAGACTTCAGTGAAGTGCTGGAAACTGAGCGGCTGAGCACACACCCTGACTGACTGTGAAAGTGTATAGTAAGCAGTATCATTGGGACAAGGGCAACTTAAAATTGCACCTTGCTAGTGCAACAACAAAAATTTATGGTACCAATTCTTTCAAGGTGCCTATGTCTGTGAACCACAATTGTGCATCTGAGTTAGGAGGAATTCTCAAAAGAAAGCTGGCAACTTTGTCTTCACTGGAGCTGCCCTCCAGATCCCTGTCAGGGTCTGTGGCTGTTCACCCGCAGTGACAGTCATTTGAGAGGAATGCTAACTAGAAATCCTTTCTGCCACCTGGCACTGAATTCCCCCAAGGTTTTTCATGTTTTGGAAATTTTCTGAGGTCAGCAAATATAGCAGTTCTCCTACTCCCAAGAAAGCAGTACCCATTTCCAGAATGTCATTACTGTGGCAGAAAATCATAAAATTAGGATACATAAGTATCTATCCTGTCACCTAATGCAAAGCAAAATTGTTCCCTACAGCATATTCTCAAATACTTTGTACTGTCTAATTTTAAATGATTCAGCTTCTATATTTTTTCCCCTCTTTTAATGTGTGGTATGGCACCCAGTGATTTAAAGACCGCAACTTTGCTGTTTCTGGTGTTTACTAGAGGACATGGTTTTTCCAAGTCTGAATAAAACATTGACGTAGGAATATGCTTTTAAGAAGCTGTGGGCACTCAAACTTTACCAGCTCCTTTATAAGAAAATCTATGTATTGTAGTACGATGAAAGAATGAGAAAGTAAGACAGAAAAAAAGAGAAAAGAAAAAAAATAGTATTATAAAGTGACTCAAATTTGGTCTAGGTTTCTCTCCTCTATGATAATAATTTGTTTTATACAGTGAATTAGGAGCACATTTAAGGCATTTCCATACTCCTGTTGCTATTTCAGTAAACAGGATATCATAGGTATTCACTATACCATTCTCCTAGTATGACCACTCAGTGCCCTTGGGCATAGCTTACTCTCTGGAATCTGTTTTAGTTATTAATATATGTCTCATTTGCTTAGGGGAGTGTTGGACCAACATCAGTAAATGCTGATTTGTGGCTATTTAATATAAGACAGGCAGATTATTTAAGTGTGTATCTATTCAAAATAATGCCAGTGTCAAAGTATTTTCTACTTTTATTATGAGGTCTAGAGATATAAACTGTGTAATACATGGTATTAATCTTTATGCCCCTCCTTACTAAGAAAATGGAAGAGTAATACAATGAGATTGTCAGCAAGTGAATAAAAGGTACCTGTGATAAGAAATCCGACTATTCCTATTCCTATGAAGATCTATGATCAGGGGATTCTGCACCAAGGAACTGAGGGAATGATTAACTTTACTAAGGTCAAGTAAAAAGGTGTGCTCTTGGAGATGTAGTTGTTCCTCAGCAGGGATGACCACAGGTAGATATGGAAAGTAGCATTTATAAACCAACATGCTTCACTGGGCCATATTTCATTAACGGGTACTGTGGTTTTTGTTGTTGCTGTTTGTGTTGTTGCTTTTCTAGGTGGATGCATTAACTTTTTATTGCAGGTACTCATATCCTGGATGATTTGGGTTTACTTGTTATTTAAGAAGTTTTTTGGTGAGAAGGAGCACACACGTTTAGGAAGAACACTTATCACAAAACTACAGGTGTACTTTATTATTATTTACAAAAGCCTTTAGAAAGTTTAGCTGAGCATGGGACTAGCTGATGGTGCAATGGTTATGTCAGTGGACTCCTATATAGTCAGCAGTAATTTGAGTCCTGGACCTGGTGGCTTAAAACTCACGCCAGGCATGTGTGTGTGTGTGTGTGTGTGTGTGTGTGTGGCCAAAATCCCAAGATGAAAATGGAGAAAGGATTGCAGCATGGCCATCTCCCTTAGGATGATGATTGCTCGCTTTCTGTCTCTCTGTTTCTCTCTGTCTCTCTAACAAGCATATGTACCCTATTGCAAAAAAATCTGTCTAAAAAAAATAAAGAAAAAGAAAAGAAAAGAAGTTTAGCTAGGAAGATTGTGTGTGGACAGTGACAATTCAACAAAGTCCTCAGCTTTGAACTGCCTCTCTTACAAAATTCTCAGAGTCAGGTGGCAGGGTGCAACTGAGCACTGGGTCTTTGACCAGCTCCTCCTGCCATATGCTCGGCTTCTCCTGTCTGTTGAAGGGCATGGTTAATTGCTTCTGTCCTGCAGTCCTCTTCAAGGCCTTCTCTGTGAACATACTATTTCCCCAATATGATATTAAGCGCCTTTTCTTCTATCTCCTAGAGAACAGATGGTCATCTTTAGCACACTCTTTTCTATACTATTTTTATTGTCTTTCCTTTTTCCCTTGGAAACATGTTTTTTTTTTTTTTTTTTTAGGAAAAATATCTGTTCAGTCTTCCTAGTGATGGGTCTACAAACTTGCTTGTAAGTGAAGAATTTTTTATGGAAAATTCTGAGTATTTATTTTTAGATTAACATCATGTCTGTGAGAGACAAATGAGTTTCCCTAACTGAAATAATAGGTTTGCTTTCCTGCATTATATATTGTTTTCTCATTTGACCTTTGGCTGATCTTGAATTTTAGGTCATGTGAGTATCTGCAGATTTGGTAAAATCAAAATTGATGATTTCCAAATCCTGTTTGCTTTTTTAAGTGTCTTTTCTGCTGTTTCCTTATTTTTGTTATTGTTTTCTATAGTCTGAAATGTCTATTCCAGTGATCATTTGGACAGAGCCTAGAGTAGAATGATCAACACAAAGCAAACCAGCTTGCCATCATTGACTTCCTCAGAAACCTCAGTGGCCAACATCAACTGAAACAGTTCATACAGGGACGAGCAGATGGTATAATGGTTATATCTTCAAACTCCCACATAGTCAACTGTGGTTCAAGTCCTGGATCTGGTAGCTTAAAACTCACACTGGGCACAAGTGCGTGTATACCCAAGATCTCAAAAGGAGAATGGAGGAGAAGGCATTGTTGCATGGCCATCCCCCCTGTGTGTGGGGGGGGTGATTTCTTGCTTTCTGTCCCTCTGTCTCTTTCTATCTCTCTGTCTCTTTCTGTCTCTCTGGCAAGCACATGCACACTATAGCAAAAATCTCTCTTAAAAAAAATCAGTTCGTATAGTGTGTATCCTATGCTTAGCAGCCTGCAAATTCTATAGAGTGACCTCAGAGATAATTATAAATATTCCATGATTTAATAATGATCATACCTTTTGAGACAGCACAATAATTCCAAATGAATTTGATTGATATAATCATATACACCCTAGGAAAAATTAGTAAAATGAGTTTATGGAGTAGGGTGATGCAGAGTGAGGAATGTTCAGGGTGGGCCACCCTGAAATGTGGCACTTTGACATTTGAGAAAACAGCAGAAGCGGAAACCTGTCACCTTCTCTTTC
>NW_006204090.1:640356-670931 GCF_000334495.1 Tupaia belangeri chinensis
TTCTCCCCAGAAACAGGTAATTAGACATTATGCAAGCTCTGTCTTTCCTATATCCACAGAGAGGAAACATTCTTCTCTCCGGAGAGAAAGGGTCACAGAGAAGAATGGGAACAAACAGGCCTTGCTAAGTTGCCCCCAGCTTTTTATCACAGTATCATACACTTTGAACATATTTCTCCATGACTGTCCATTTTCCATCAAACCTATAATGAAAATACACTACTTAACTATTTCTTTTGGTCTCTATATTCTTCTTTTTTTTTTTGAAGTGTATATATATTTTCCATGAGCAAGAGAGACAACAAGAAACACAGTATATAGATGTAAACACCAGATATAGTGTATGTGAAAGAGGAGGGTCCGAGGAGGGACATTTAGAAGAAAAATAGGGAGGCAAAGCATTAACGGCACAAAGAAATGTGGTATTATCTATTGAAGATATTTTATAGCTTTATCAACTGTACTAGGGAGAAATGTTTACCTGTTGATATATCCACTTTGTAAGCCTAATAACAATGCAATTGAATGTATAAAAGAAAATGAAATAAAATTTAAAAAGTACACACGCACACACACACAAACGAAAGACACGGAAAGAGGAAGAGAGGCAGCACCTCCAACAGAGTCTCAGTCCTGAAATCTAACCCCGGGCTTCTGTCAACCCTGGATATCTGGCAGACACATGCCTGGTTACTCAGGGGGGTTTCTGGATATGATGTGGAATCTTCTAACTTCTCATGTGATTCAGTCTCACAGAGCGGTGGATTTCACCACTGCAACACTGTTTGGCACTGGATCTTTATTTTCTTATGAAGGATCTTATGCTCTGTAAAACATAAATAAATTTCTGTGTTCTTTGTTTATCTGGCTTGTGTTATACTGGTGTCAGCCACAAACCGAGGTTAGGTGAGGAATAGATGATTTTCCTCCATATATGATGAAGGGAATCATTATAATTAACTGAGATCATCAAGGAACGATTTAAGAAGCATATGTGACTTCATCGGTATCTATCGAAATATCATTCAAGCCAGGGGCTGGCAGGTGGTGTGGTGGTTATGGCGCTAGACTTCCACATGGCTGGCCACATAGTCCTGGACCTGGCAGCTTGCTTTCTCAGTCTCCCTCTCTTTTTCTCTCTATCTCTTTTTGGACAAAATGAATAATAATAACAATAAATAAATAAAATTAAATAAATAATTCTAAAAAAAAAAAGAGAGAAATACAATTCAAGCCAAAGTGTGAATCACTATGTAATTTAGTTTTTCTAGTTACCGCCAAAAAAAAAAAAATAGAATTTTTAAAAGTAGACATCACAATTTTTTTGAAGTTTTATGTTCTCTCATAAGAGAGAGATTGTGAGATAATACAAGCACAAGAGACACACAGGTATCCTCAACAAGGTCTTATTTCACCACCATATCCACTGCCCCAACCTTGTGTTCAGGTAGAAATCTGAGCATGTGTGCACATGTGGTAGGCATGTTTCAGGTTCAATAAGGATCTAAACTCTGATCTCCAGTCTGGCTCCAGCATGACAGAGCTTCAGTACTGCTGCCTGGGCCGCCATTGCTGGGTCATATGAAATTGATTTCAATATGTCTTATTTAACTGAATATACTCAATATATTATTTTAATATGTAATTCATTTTAAAGTTTGATTTTTTTTATTCTTGTTTGTTCTAAGCATTCAAAATCCAGCAGGTGATTTATTTTTACAGCATTCTCAATTTTTAACAAGCCTCATTTCAGGTGTTCAATAGTCATATGTGGACACAGATATATGTGGATAATAGTCATACGGTGTACCATCCGGATCTACAGCAGTGAAAAATACAGATCGGGGTTTGGGAGAGGCATAAGAAGCAAGGGCGAAGGAGCATTTGGAATGCTAGAAAGATGCTTAGGATGTTGACTGAATTCCTAAAGTGTGGGATACAAAATGTATTTTTGAAATATACTCAGATAGGTTACAGGAAATAGTTACCAACTTTAGAACCAGTTAGTTCTAGAATCAAGTATCCTACGTAATTTCAGGTGATGTTCAGTGACAGATCTATAAAACTCTCAGGCACTTAATATAAATAAGATTTCTTACTTACATCTTTTGTCCAACATGAGTCGGTAGTAGAAGTTTGTGTAAGCGGGGGTCTCTGGTCTATATCGGCTTAGATCTGACAGAGATCTCATCATCTGGAATATCACAAGTTGTTTCAGCAGCAGAAAAGTGACACATGCAACTTCTGCTTATTTCTCCTAACTTTTAGAAGTAGGTAAGTGTAATCATTCTGTGAACCTGAAACAAAAGAAAAGTATTGATAAATTAGCATTAAATGTCTGTTCCTAGCAAAGCCTCAAACTTCTTTAGGACTATAAAGGAGCTAATTTATTTTTCTGAACTTACACTTTCTTTTCTGTAAAATGAAAAAAAAATGCAGAATAGAATTCATATGAGCAAAACACCTCAAACACTGATTGATGCCCTAAATAATTGGTAGCTAATATTTTTATGCTATAATTCAGAATTCTTCCCCATGAGTATTAGTGGTTTAAAATTAAACTAGAATAAAGTGCCAAATAAGGGCTCAAAAGAGATCTGAGTCACTTTGTTTTAATATCTTTATCAACTCCTGTAGAGCAACTTAATTTTTAAAGAAAGATTTTTTTTTTTTGAGAGAGATTTTCACTGTAGGGCGCGTGCGCTCGCCAGACAGACAGAGAGAGACATAGAGACAGAAAGCGAGAAATCACCCCCCGGGGGGATGGCCACGCCGCAATCCCCTCTCCTCCATTTTCCTCTTGGGATCTTGGGCACGCACGCACACGCGCCCGGTGTGAGTTTTAAGCCACCGGGTCCGGGACATGAACCGCAGTCGACTACGTGAAAGTCCAGCGACATAGCCATCACGCCAACTGCTGGTTCCCGAGCAACTTAATTTTGATATGAAATTTTAAGATGTAAAAACTTACAGATTTTTATACAATGTCTAGAGTGGTTATTATATTCTGTTTTCATATTTAATTTTTAATATTTAGTTGTTTTATAAACAATATAATATCCTACCTATTACACCTTAAGAATATAGAAAAGCACCTGCTTTTTGAATTAAAATGTAATTTGAGGTTAAAAATACTAGCAACCATGAAGTAATGTAATGAGTCATCCAAACTAAAACTAATTGTATCAGACACATGGTCAGGTTGGTATATTTGGATATGCATATCCAACTGCATTGAAAAAAAGGGTGGAAAATAATAAAGAAAAAGTACAGCAGGGTCAAAGTCTAGCATACTGACCAAGACTTGTGCTTTCACTAAAAATGCCAATATAACTTAGGAAAATTAAAATGAAGAGTCCAGAATTAATTATTCATATATTTTTGCAATATCCATGAAAATTTATTCAATTTTGACTTATGCTTTCTAAAAGAGTTGAAAAGCTAGAAAGTTCAGATAAGATACCCAAATAAGATAGAAAAGATACTTGTGTCAAAAACTTTTAGAACTATGTAGAAATAGCTCAGTCTGTCAACCAACCACCCAATCAATCAATATCATATAATGCAACACAAAGGATTCATTTCTTTAAACATAATGGGCAATTTAGCTTGTGAAAGAGGAGGCTAAATGATTACTTACTAGATCTTTCCAGGTATATAATTAGGGCTATATGGGCACTGACAAGAAAAGTAGAATGAAAAAGAATACAAGAATTGGTTGTTGGTTATATCCTCCAGGGACAATGAGCAAAATGAAATTATGGGATAAAAGGAAATGGAAGAATAAAATCATTATAGCTGAAACACAACTAACAATTTCAAATTTTCAACTCAAGGTATAATTTCTTATACTTCTGGTCATTCTATTGTGGATACATATGATATGGGGCTTGAGCAGATGGTTGCTTGAAAGTGGCCTTCAGCTCTATAAATCCTTTGGTAACCCTTAAATGAGTTTATAGGAGTTTAAATTGTACAGTTTCTAGGTCATTAGAAAACCAGGTTTTGTGAGTAAACTAAGACAAACAGATGTACACTCAGATGCAATTATGAAAATGGTTCACAGATGTGTGACTTCTCACATAACAACTTTATTCTACATAAAAGACTTATAATATGATTAGGTTCCATGTCAACTGTAAATCCCTGCTGGGGTCCAGCCTTGGCGGGGATGGGTTGACTCGACGGAGGTGAAGAAGAAGACTAAGGTTTCAGTGCCATTTCATTGCACATCCTCAGCCAGACACTCCCAGAGATCGCTCTCTGAGGAGTGACCCCTGATAAAAACGTGATACATGCAAGTAAATGGGAGAGGGGCTACGTATTTCAATTATCAGCTCATAAAGTTTTTAACAATAGAGAACATAGATTCTATTTAGGGTTGGATTAAGGGTGGGTCTAGAGCAGTTCTGCAATTGTTTGTTTGATGTAGGTGGATCTCCATGGAATACAGTTTCAGGAAAGTGGGTCCAGCAAGCAGAGATGATTATCAGCTGATGTGGCACAGCAGCCATCTTGTGATTACTGGGAATGGTGCTGAGAAAAGAAAATCTCAAGTATACATATTAGTTCTTGTGGATCTTAATAAAGAATGGAAATTATATAATTATATAGGGATTTAAAACTTAATTCAAGGAACCTTAATATATCTTAAAGGGGTAAAACTTACTGTAAGGTAAGGGCAGGGACTTACCTTTTCAACTGGCAGTAGAGTGATTAGCAAGTAACTTCAAGGTGAGTTTGTGGCATACTTAAAATGTTCTATTGTACCCGTGGCGCCACTGCTATGTATTTTGTTAGAACATTAGCCGAAGTGGGGCGGCAGTGCCCTGGGCCCGTTTTGGCCTAAAAGATTATTCTCAAACTTATGTTAAATGTATATTGAAGGGCCTTCCAAAGGTCAAGATTTCTGCCTAGATTTGACTTTATCACATTCTCTATTGTAACTATCCGGAGTAAAGCATTGTAATTAACAATAGGTGGTCCGAGCAAAGGGAAGCGGTCGGGGGACTTCCTGGAAAATTTTATCCTATACTCAGGATGTACAAGAGAGCTATGTAATTCTTTTATAGTAGTATATTGGGGAGTCAGAGGGGGGTCACTTCCCAGCAAGGCTACCAGTCTCTGGAGTGTACAACAAGCAGCCTTGCCAACGTGTTGATACGACCGGAAGCAGAGCTCAAAGGTCGGGGGGCTCAGACAGATCCTGGGGCCTTGCCGGGTCGGACTCCTCCAAATCCCTTGCACTTTTACCTACATAAAAGCAGTAGCATAAAGTAGCACTCCTTCAGCTATTTTTTTTTTTTTTTTTTTTTTACTGGCTGAAACACACAAATAGGATCATTAGTAGTTTTATATTCAGTGTTGAGCCTCATTTATGTTCTCAACTTTATCAAAATTTTAAAGTCAGGTGAAATAAGTGAAACCAAAGTGCAAGGATAATAAAGAACTAGAATGAAGGAAAAGGGGAATTATCCAACTTGTCTCACCAGGGGGTATGGAAAAGAATGTCCACTGGGGGCCAAAGTCATGCAGAGAGATTAACTCCACGACTGAAAGACAACTGCCAAGGAAAGAGAGAAACGGAATATGGCCATAGGAGTGAAAAGGCAGTCTAGAAAATGTCAGAGGATATATTAGGCATTATTTTTAATGAACTGTAACAATAATGTGTCATTGGGTCAGCCTTGTATCTTAGCAGGTAAGGTAACCTATCCCATAAGTCTGACTGGGTGATTCAAATACCATTCCCATGTTAAAGAACAGACCAGGCAGGGGACCAGTGGATGGCATAATAATTACATTGCTGAACTCCCATGTAGTTGATGCAGTTCGAGCCCTGGTCCCAGTGGCTTAAAACTCATGGTGGTGCATGTGCCTGCATGCCCAAGATCCAGAGAGGAGAATGAAGGAGAAGAAAATGTGGTGTGGCTATTCTCCTGGGGGGTGATTTGTAACCTTCTGCCTCTCTCTGTCTCTCTGGCAAGTGCACACACTCTATAACAAAAATCTCTGTTTCTATAAAATAAATAAATAAATAAAAAGCAGGCTAGACACATGTGTGTGTCCCAAAATCCCAACATGGTGGAGAAATGGAGAAGAGATTGCAATGTGACCATGACCTGTTGGGAGATGCTCTCGCTTTTCTGGTCTCTTTTTCTTGTGTGTGCACACGCCCTCTGGTAGTTAAAATAATAATAATAATAATGTGCTTGCTAATGAGAGTCGCTGTGATAATTTCTGTCTGTCTGATGCTGATACACGTTTCAAGTAAGAGTTCGATGCAGCAATCCTAACTGGACCTATTTCAGTAGAGAGTTGTATAATTTTATTTTTATTGCTATTTTTTATTTTAGAAGAAAATAATTCTTCAAATCAAAGATTATGTAGAATACCTATAAAGAACTAAATAAAATTTGGATCATGTGGGCTACAACAGGATTAGTTTATTGACCTTCTTACCCAATTATCTTCCTCTCCTTTGTAGAGACCTCTGTTTATAATATGACTACTTTACATTTTGGAAGATAAATATAATAATTCTGTTCCCCAGAACTTCATATCTTGCAAATCTCTGATTCAAATACCAGTAATTTTTCATATTAACTTGTTTCTGAGTTTTTATTACTTTATGGTTTTTTCTTTCCTAATGAATATTCTCCTATAATATCCCCCAAGTTCCTGTGGTCATAGTCAACAAGCTTAAGTGTATTTTGAACAGGAAATATTTTCCCAAGACTATTAGTTCTGGCTGAAGAAGCTGCTTTGTTTGAAGTTGCCTGCCTCCTGCCACTTCAAATAATAATCAACTATCAAAAGACGCCCTCCAGGAATGTCACAGAGATGAACAGCTAGATGTAAAGAAAGCTTTCAGTACCCTTGGAATAACTGATAGACTTGAATTTTCCTCATAGAGGGACCACTCATTACCATTGCAGATTTGAATAAATCATGAATTCTACTTCTCTAGAGGAAGGCTATCGCTACGCATACAGACTCCATTAGCAAGGTAGTTTTCTAGATAATTTCAGAAAGAGAAGAAAATATATTGAAGCAATATACTACTGCTGTTTCAATTAGTAAAACATTTAAAGTCTACAGGTGAAATAATTTTTTTTTAAATATCAATGTTGGGGCCAGCAGGTGTTGTGTTGGTTAAGGCGCCGGATTCCTATATGGCCGACCATGGTTCAAGTCCAGAACCTGGGGGTTTGCTTTCACTTTCCCTCTCTCTCTGCCTCTGTCTCCCTGGTCAAATTAAAATAAAATAATAATAATAAATTTCTCTAAAAAATTAAAAAGAAAAAAATCAATGTAATAGTGTCCATTCTCTTTTTTTTCTTTAGTGTGTAAGAAACAATCTGAAAGAAAAAAAAAAAACTATTGTTTTCCTCAGTGTATTTGCAAAAGACACTTCAGAGTAGCTTCTGGGTATGTTATAGAAATGCATAGAAACTATAAAAATAATTGAAACATGTAGAGTGATTTTTAGAGTTTTATTTACTGCTGAATTTTGTAAACTTGATCTTTGCTATACTTGGACTTAAAGAATTTAACAATTTTCTTAGGCTTTCTCAAGGTCACCTTTGTCTCCCAAGAGCATTCCAACCACAATCTTAGGAGAAAATAAGGAGCTCCTAATTATTTGTTTAGTCTAATGTTTCTCCACCTGGATGGACATTAGAACCACCTGAGGAGTTCTTAAGGGTAATGCTGCCTAGGCCTCATCTACAGAGAATCTGACTTAAGAAGGCCTAGGCTTCAGTATTTTTTAAAAGATCCTTCATATGATTCTAAAGTACAGTCAAGATTAAGAATCATTGAGTTAGTAAACATACTGGAAGACTTTTATTTATTTCCGGATAAGAAAATTCCACCTAGTGGAACTAAGTTAATATCATAAATTAATAGGTACTAAGTACATCTTAATTCAGAAAGCCTTAAGAAATAAACTTTGGTTTTGTAGATATTGGTAGGCCCTTCCTTCGATCATCCCCTTGCCTTCCCCAACCCTCCTTTCTAAAGTCACTACACATCTCTCTACTTGTAGATACATTATTAAAATGCTGATCTGTGTAGAAAATATAACAACTGTGATGTCTCACCATGTGTCGGCGTCCGCCCCCAGGCTTAGCGCTATTATGGAAGAAGCAGAAAAGATGAGACAAAAAGATAGAGTGGAAACGGACACAGGCAGCCTGAGCCTAGGTAGCCCAAGCAACTTGTGCCGCCCAGACAAACTGGACGTCTTTATTTATAGTACAAGAAGACATTACACATGTGTGTTTCATGATACTTCATGGATTGGTTGCCAGGTTACAGACAATAAGAAGCCATTAACAAATCTATAAGAGATTAGTCATACCCGGGGCAAGGTGTATCCCCTGGTGGTAATCCCATCTAGAGTAAATCTCATCTTCCTTTCTAATGCAGAGAACTAGCTGTTAGGTGTGTCTGTTGGAACGCCCCTAGTAATTTCTACCCTTGCTCTGTCTGCAGCCAAGGTCAGGGAAAGACAAGTTACAAGGTTCTGCCAAACCCCAAAAGAGCATGTGGTGTTTGCTCAGCACATGTCCCCACACCTCAGACTCTCTCTCTTAAATGTGTCCCCACAACCATGCAGAGACATGGAAATAATTCACTGACATTCACCTAATACAGCGCTCTAAACTTTGACATACCTTTATCTCCATTATTATATGGCAAATTTTCCATGTGGTACTCCAATTGTCTTTCCACCTAAGATGGATTGCTCATTTTTGGCCTCCCCATTTGATCTCCCACAAGTCCTATGCAAACAATCCTTCATCTTATCAACATAGTCTTTAGTTAGTTTCTTTTTCTTTTCTTTTTTATTTTTTTTTGGAGAGGTTTTCACTACAGGGCACGTGAGCTCGCCAGACAGAGACATAGAGACAGAAAGCAAGAAATCACTCCCAGGGGGTGTGGTCACGCCACAATCCCTTCTCTTCCATTCTCCTCTCAGGATCTTGGGCACGCACGCACATGCACCTGGCGTGAGTTTTAAGCCACCGGGTCCGGGACGCGAACCGCGGTCAACTATGTGGGAGTCCAGCAACATAGCCATTACACTAACTGCTGGTTCTCTAGTTAGTTTGTTGTTAATAAATAGATCATCCAGAACTGATTTAACAGAGTCCACATGCTTACTGCACCAATTCCTGCTACCTGCTATCATGACTCCTACCTGGGTCCCAACTGACTGAAAGATGCTTTAGCTAATTGTTATTCTGAGATATTTAACTTCAATGCTCCTGATATAGTCAGTAATTTTTTTTTTTTTTTTTTTTTTTTTTTTGTGAGCCAATAATTTCTTGTCCTGGCTTTCTTGCTTCCCATATATCTTTGTTTTGCTGAGACGCTGTTTGGTGAGGTTCTGTCTTCCTCCAAAGGGTGGGTCAAACAGAGATGCAGGGAGTTGAAAAAAAGATGTGAGGCACTGATGTAATTTTTTAAGAGATTTTTGCCTTAGGGTGCATGCACTCACTGGAGAAAGAGAGAGACAGATGCAGTGAAAGGGAAAGTGAGAAATCATCCCCTAGGGGGGAATGGCAACACCTCAGTCCCTTCTCCTCCATTCTCTTTCTGAAATCTTGGTCACACAAACATACATGTGCAGCATGATTTTCAAGTCACTGAGTCCGGAACTTGAACTATGGTCATCCATATGAGAGTCTAGTGATACAACCCCTAAACCATCAGCTGACCCTGATGTCATGTTGTTAACAGAATGAATTTAGTGGGAGCTCACAGGGCTACTGGTAGCCTCACAAAGCCCATACATAAGCAGCGCTCCAAGTGCTTCCTCCCTCTTGCAGCTAGTAATGCACATGGAGAATACTCGGAGTCCCTTCCACCCTCTCAGGGCTCACAACACACAGAGTGGAACCAAGCTGAGCCAAGGTGGAGCCAAGCCAAGGGCATCAGGGCTCACCAGCCTGAACCAAGACAGAGCAGGGCCAGCTAGTAGGGCAGTGCAGAGCAGGGCAGCACAGGGCAGCACAGGGCAGTGCTAGCTGATCAAGTGCCCCCTTTTTCTTAAAGGAGCTGCAGACAATAGTGACTCATTGCCAAAACCAAACTGACACACGTGCGTGTGTGCTACATTCTGTGGCATAAACAACAAAGTCATAATTACATAAAAAGCATGCAAGTGCAGTACAACTAATAACATATATTGTTTACCCTATAGCCTTCAAACACAATAAGGAGAAGGTGAGGGAGCCGGACTAAACTGCAATACAGTTGCCATCTTACCTGGTACTTTATTATGAATCAAAGTTTTTTTATATTGATTTCAAAGACTAGGAGTTGCACTTTTTAATTTTTTCTTACTTTAACTTATATTTATGAATCTATGTATGAACTTATTTGCCTACTATTTACTTGTCGTACATTACAAAATGTACCATATGTGCTGACAACCTGTAATTTTAGAATCTTAAGAAAGATGAAAGTTTTCAAACAAAAGGAAAAGCCTACCAAAGGCAACACCTTGGAGATCAGGCATGGTTTAGTCATTAAGTCTAAGCCTGGGGCATTCCAAATGCCTTCCAGCAATTTGTTTTTCCCTGTTTAAATGTAATTGAACTTGCAAAATGTTTTGCTTCCAAATTATATACTGAATCCAGTTATGTAATATTTATATCATTGGGCTTAGATGAGAATTCAAGGAAAGCCAAGATATTCATCTGAGTTATGTGACTCTACTTTTTCAATTTTGAGAAACACTTACATTATTTTGATACTTTATAAGATGAAGTGGAGGTCACTTACTCTTATAATGTTATAATAGTAAATTAAAATTCCTTTAGCGAATTATTATATTTACATACTATGAATTTTCTAATACCACACAATAGAAACTTTTTCTAATATAAAAGTGTAAAAGATTAAAAAATGATTAAAATAAATTGAGGTATTTCAATAATGAGACTGATACTTATCATTATAATGATGGCATACCATAAACTTTGTACATTTAATTTAGTATGCAATAGTTTTATCATATAATGACCATGGCTTTCTTTATCCATAGTTTAATATCTCACTCTTCTTTGAAAGCAAATGCCTTATACTTACTTACTCAAATGAGAGATTGTTGTTGCATAAAGTCATTTTTTGTGGATACACATAAACTATAAATCTTTCATACCATGCATAACACTACAGTGCCAAAATGACTTAGCATAAGGCATACTGCAAAAATTAACCAACTAAGAATAGGGAGAAATAAGGAAAGTATATATTTTTATTAACATTTATATATAGGAAATTCTAGCTTAATATGGTATATTGAAAATAACCCTGTAATCTCAGAGCTGTCTCCTGTAAAGTTGCCAGAATGACATTACAGAGTTCAACATTGGACCAACTGCAAAGCAAAAGAGAAAAGGAGAGCAGAGGACAGCAGATGAGAAATGTCAATGAAATTTTGGAAGATGAAAAACAGATTTACAGTGTAACTACCTCAGCAGATGTGGAAACGCTGAAAGCTAAGTGCCTGTAGATGGGCTGGAGTTAAGAAGCTGGCATGAATGCTTTATAATTCAGGACTGGAGAACTGCAGAACTGGCTTGATGTTTATATCCACTTTCTGTGGAGAGTTGACTGCCTGCCCCAAACTGTAAACAATACTACAAATTTGTTCTCCGGACAGTGTGAACCAGAAGTGGCTAAACTTAAGTGAACCAAGAAAAGGAGAATAAACTGTTCGTAATCAGTTTTTAATCTCAGTTATCTCCTCACATTTGACTCTTAGAAAGCTGATGGATGGACCTATATAAAAAAAAGAGAATTAAAAAAGTCTTTTGGGACCAGCAGATGGCGTAATGGCTATGTGACTGGACTCCCATGTAGTCGACCGTGGTCTGAGTCCCAGCCCCAGTGGCTTGAACTCACGCCAGGCACATGTACGTGTGTGCCCAAGATCCTGAGAGGAGAATGGAGGAGAAAGGATTGTGGCATGGCCATCCCCTCCAAAGGGTGATTTCTTGCTTTCTTTCTCTCTGTCTTTCTGGCAAGTGCTCACACATCCTACAGAAAAAAAAAAAAAAAAAAAAAAAACCCTTTCCAAAACTAAAAAGTCTTTTGCATAGCAGAGTATTGCAACTACTGCAAATTGCTCACCAAGAAAATGAATGTCTTTCTGTTTATCTCTTACCTGATCATTGGCTGATTTATAGTCTCCAAAGTTGTCTTCTTCCTCATTCCTGGATGCTATCAGTATGTTGCCATACATAACAAAGAAAACTTTGTAGCTATGACTAAGATTGATAAGGAAATTATCCTATATTATGGAGGTGAACTCAATGTAATCACATGGATTTTTAAAAACAAATAAACTTTCTTGGCTATAATCTGTGGGAGATGTGACTATGACAAATATGTCAGAACAAACTTAACCTATCCTGTCCTTGAATTTGAACATGGAGAAAGTGGTACAGAAATCAAGGAATGTAGATGCTCTCTTTCTAGAAGGTAGAAAATAGAAGTAAATGATTCTCCCACATAGTTTTCAGAAGGTATCAAAGCCCTGCCAACACTTTGATTTTAGTCCAATGAGACCAGTGTTGGACTTCTATCCTGTAGAAATGTAGGGCGATAAATTTCTATTGTTTATGCCACTTAGTTTGAGGTGTTTTGTTATGGAAGCAATAGGAGACTAATACATCTCACTACAAAATCATCACTCAGTACAATTTGCGCACACCCAGAGTTTTCAGTATGTATGTATGTACATATTCATTTATTTTTCATTTGACCAGAGAGAGACAGAGTGAAAGAGAGGGAGAGAGAGTAAGAAGGAGAGAGAGAGAATGTGAGAAGGCAAGCTGCTAGGTCCGAACTCAAGCTGTGGTCTCCCATGTAGGAGTCCAGTGCCCTTAACCACCATGTCACCTGCTGCCCTTGAAAGCAATGAAGTCTTTAAGACCTCTTAAAAATTAATAATTCAGGGTCCAGCAGTTAGTGTAATGGCTATGTTGCTGAACTCCTATGACTGCGGTTCAAGTCCTGGACCTGGTGGCTTAAACTCACGCCGGGCGTGTGTGCAGGTGTGCACAAGATCCCGACAGGAGAATGGAAGTTCAAGTCCTTGGTGGCTTAAACTCACGCCGGGCGTGTGTGCAGGTGTGCACAAGATCCCGACAGGAGAATGGAAGAGAAGGGACTGTGGTGTGGCCATCCCCTCTGGGAGTTGATTTCTCACTTTCTGTCTCTCTGTCTCTCTGGCAAGCGCACAGTCCCTGTAGCAAAAACCTCTCAAAAAAAGTTAATAATTCACAATTGGGAAATATCTACACAATACGTTGGAATTTCCATAAGGCAGAAGAAAAATATCAAGAAATGGAAAATGGGAAAAAAAATTGGAGGATTGATCTGAGAACTTCATTTTTCTCCTGTCCATTATCGTATTTCATAAGAGAAGCTCTAGAAAGAGGATCAGAGAAAACAAGAGAAAGAAATTATCAAAGACATATTCAATAACAAAAGAGAACATTACTTTTTTGATTTAAATGCCTTTGAGGGCCCAGCAGCATAATGACTGAATAGAGACCTAATCACATCAAAGCACACCATCAGGAAATTTCCAAATTATTGGGAATAAAAAGGTGATTTTTAAGACAACCACAAGAAAGAAAGAAAAAAATCACACGCTAATTTGAACATATGAAATTAGGTTTTTAAATAGCAAAAAAAAAGCCATAAAAGGATAAAACATTGTCTTCCAAATGCATACGTAATATAATTCTCAAGCTAGCAAAACACACACAGTTTCAACCACATTTGAGACTAAAATTAAAAAAATAAAAGAATTCAGGTATGTGAATTTGCAAAAATTTTCTCCAATAATCCTTTAAAGAAAAACACTATGTAATTTACTTTGTATAAAATATAGTAATATAATATAGTGTAATAATATTATAATATAACATAATAATAATAAGGGAGGGCAAAAGTCATTCCAGGAAGACACTTCTGCAGCACGGATTCTTTAATGAAGGGCATTTCAATATCGAGTAATAATAACTGAAATAAGAATTTGGCAAATAGAAACTTTATAATCTGCTGTATAATATATGTGTTTTATAATGTGCACATAGATTATGAGATAATCAAATAGATATTAGCAAACCAGTCCTTCTCACCTGCCAATGTAATGCACTGAGTCTTCTGATAATGAATTAATATTGATTTTCATATTTAATGGCTTTTTTACAATAGTCATTCAAGTAATGCTGAAATTTAGAGTAAAATATAAACTTGACTTGAGTAAGATATCTAAATTACAGAATTAACCAATTACTTGTCTAGGAAAAAATAAGCACTCATACACATGGTATCTGTTGCCATTCCTTCTATTAATAATAAACAGTTCTCTCTTTTGGTGTATTTCATCAGGTTTTATTGATGTGGCAGTGATGGGGCCTTAACTGCACTTTTTGTTTTACAAGCAACTTTAGGTAGGTTTATTCATGTAGTAATTAAAATGTCCTAGTATTGTTCCTCATGAGTTTTTCTATAAATACAACTTCGTAATTTTTCACAGGTAGAGGTGATGTTTCAAGGCTGTATGTAACTGGAAACATCCCTATAGGAACCGTTCTAAATAAAAACTTGCTGACTGCAAGTCATTTGTGTACACCAACTGTGAGAAGGAATATTTACATAGAGGGATTTTTTATTTAAGTAATATTCTACATTCTCTCACTAGATGGTTGTGTGTACATCCTGGACTTTTCCATAACTCAAGGTCCAGGCTTCTTTAAAGAAGTCCATAAGGCATTATTTTTAGATGACAATTATCTCTTGACTAAGCCAGCCATGATCTTTATACAAGCACTGTCTATGAACATTGATATAGCATCGATATGCCCACTGGTATATCTACTCCCTTGATTATTTAAGTTCTTTATTTTATTGCTAACACAGTTATCTGAAACTGGGTGATTTATAAATAAATAAAGCTCTATTAACTCCCAATTCCGGTGAGGAAGTCCAAAAGCATAGACCTGACATCAGGCTGGCCTAAAACGGCTAAGGAAGAACAGAGAGTACTGGACATGTACAGAAAGACAGCTCTCTATAACAGCTCTTGAGAGAACTAAATAATTCTCATGACAGCTACAACTCACTAGGAGTCTTGAGATATCATTAACCCATTCATGAGACTTTTGCCTCTGTGATACAATAACCATGATCCAGTCACTGACCACTAGGAATCACCACCTCCCAACATTAAATCCCAAAACATGAACTTTAGGGGACAGACCATCATCCAAACCATAACACTAGTTTACATGTGACTCGTTTCTAAATGCAAATATCCATATTACATGAAGTAGTTTCAGTAAAGTGAGTGTTAAATAAATTGTCCTGTATATGTCTACAGTGAGTTTTTACTTAAGAAGGTATAGCATGCCCTTGATCAGTGACCATAATGATCTGTCTGGCATTTTTCCAATTCTGGTATATGTGTTGAAAAAGTCAACAAATATTTTCATTACAAAAAAGTGAGCAAACAAACAAAAAACCAGTCACTGATAAGGCTTATCTTCTATAGTTTGTACTTTGTATAAAATATAGTAATATAATATAGTGTAATAATATTATAATATAACATAATAATAATAAGGGAGGGCAAAAGTCATTCCAGGAAGACACTTCTGCAGCACGGATAAACAGAAACTCTTCTAACTAGGAGAAAATGAAAAAGTCTCTGGAAAAGAGAGAGTCCAGAAAATAATAAATCTGATGGATTATGTGAGATTTTAATGTATTAAATGAAGATTTATACTTCCCTTATAGAGTTTTGGGTTGAATACGGACAGTGGCAACGAAAGGGAAGAAAATGATAAGAATGGCAATTATTGCCTCCAGGGTGACCAGAAAATTGTTTGAAAAAGCAAATATAATTATAGTTCATTGCATGACTTAGCACTGAATAATATCAACATTGTGTTATTAACACAAACGTTAAATAGTCTTAACTAAAAATTGTTGTAGCCATATAAGGAACATAGAGAACAGGAAGCATGTGCAGCCATGTACAGATGCATGTACATATGTGTGTGTGCATGTTCAGTGGTGGTAGCAGAGGTTGGGTTCAGTAAGTAAATCTTTACTTTTCTTAGAAGGAAAAACATATATGTACATTTTCTTTAATGAAGGGCATTTCAATATCGAGTAATAATAACTGAAATAAGAATTTGGCAAATAGAAACTTTATAATCTGCTGTATAATATATGTGTTTTATAATGTGCACATAGATTATGAGATAATCAAATAGATATTAGCAAACCAGTCCTTCTCACCTGCCAATGTAATGCACTGAGTCTTCTGATAATGAATTAATATTGATTTTCATATTTAATGGCTTTTTTACAATAGTCATTCAAGTAATGCTGAAATTTAGAGTAAAATATAAACTTGACTTGAGTAAGATATCTAAATTACAGAATTAACCAATTACTTGTCTAGGAAAAAATAAGCACTCATACACATGGTATCTGTTGCCATTCCTTCTATTAATAATAAACAGTTCTCTCTTTTGGTGTATTTCATCAGGTTTTATTGATGTGGCAGTGATGGGGCCTTAACTGCACTTTTTGTTTTACAAGCAACTTTAGGTAGGTTTATTCATGTAGTAATTAAAATGTCCTAGTATTGTTCCTCATGAGTTTTTCTATAAATACAACTTCGTAATTTTTCACAGGTAGAGGTGATGTTTCAAGGCTGTATGTAACTGGAAACATCCCTATAGGAACCGTTCTAAATAAAAACTTGCTGACTGCAAGTCATTTGTGTACACCAACTGTGAGAAGGAATATTTACATAGAGGGATTTTTTATTTAACTAATATTCTACATTCTCTCACTAGATGGTTGTGTGTACATCCTGGACTTTTCCATAACTCAAGGTCCAGGCTTCTTTAAAGAAGTCCATAAGGCATTATTTTTAGATGACAATTATCTCTTGACTAAGCCAGCCATGATCTTTATACAAGCACTGTCTATGAACATTGATATAGCATCGATATGCCCACTGGTATATCTACTCCCTTGATTATTTAAGTTCTTTATTTTATTGCTAACACAGTTATCTGAAACTGGGTGATTTATAAATAAATAAAGCTCTATTAACTCCCAATTCCGGTGAGGAAGTCCAAAAGCATAGACCTGACATCAGGCTGGCCTAAAACGGCTAAGGAAGAACAGAGAGTACTGGACATGTACAGAAAGACAGCTCTCTATAACAGCTCTTGAGAGAACTAAATAATTCTCATGACAGCTACAACTCACTAGGAGTCTTGAGATATCATTAACCCATTCATGAGACTTTTGCCTCTGTGATACAATAACCATGATCCAGTCACTGACCACTAGGAATCACCACCTCCCAACATTAAATCCCAAAACATGAACTTTAGGGGACAGACCATCATCCAAACCATAACACTAGTTTACATGTGACTCGTTTCTAAATGCAAATATCCATATTACATGAAGTAGTTTCAGTAAAGTGAGTGTTAAATAAATTGTCCTGTATATGTCTACAGTGAGTTTTTACTTAAGAAGGTATAGCATGCCCTTGATCAGTGACCATAATGATCTGTCTGGCATTTTTCCAATTCTGGTATATGTGTTGAAAAAGTCAACAAATATTTTCATTACAAAAAAGTGAGCAAACAAACAAAAAACCAGTCACTGATAAGGCTTATCTTCTATAGTTTTCTTTTATATATTAAACCTATAAGCATTCTCAATGGAAACAAATTGAGAAAGTAATTTGATCTCACAGAGGATTTTGTAATCCATTAAATTATGAATTACTTTATATTTATAGATACCATTATTTATCAAATCAATCTACCTACTTGAGAAAGGTCAACTCTTTTTCAGAGTGTAAGAGGCAGAACTTGAATCCAGATCAGCATACATGAAAGCCTTTAGAGTGGTTTATGTCTTATACAGTACTGAGAATGTTGGATTCAGCAAGGGCTCTTTTAGACATCAACCAAAATTCTCTTTTCTTTAGAGGGAAATAAAATTAATAAACAAATGGCCTCTACTGTGAATTTTCTAGTTCAAGAGATGTTTTCCATATTGTTTAAGAAAAAGATATATTCTTCTATCTATTCTTCAACTAAAATTTAATTGCTTGTTACATTTAAATGTTTATTGTAAAGGCGACAAAAGCCCTTTTTCCAGTGTTTCAACACAGGGAAAATGTAATAATTGGATTTCTTCACTGTTGAACATCTCTGTCTCTAGGAAGATTACAGAGGAGATCAGGCAACATCCCCTTTTTGATGCAGTTACCACACAGTAACCATTAAGCTGAACTTTGGCAAATCTCTTTACCAACCCTTTTTGTTTTGGAAGAACTCCAACAAAAAGGCTCTTGAAAAATATCTTTCAAATTATTCTCATCAATTAGTTCTGAAATTTTATCTCACTGCTTTGAAAAACTAAGTAATTAATTAATAGGGAGATTTGTAAAAAAGTAGTGAGACCTCTCTGATTTTGGCAAGATCCCAAAACAACATAGACTCATTGTGTTAAGAATTACAGCAGGGGTCTAAGATAATTAAGTAAGTTTAAGCCATTACATGTTATTTTAGCATACTTAATGTGGCCAAGTTTAGGCTTCCCATTAAGGCTTACACATAGGGCTGTGCCAGTTGTGCCCTACACAAAGATGCCTGGCTGAGAGCCTGCAGGTGGGGGCTGAGATGTCTCCCTCACAACGCTCACTCAACTTCGCACTTTAGAAAGAAATGCATCCTGTGAAAGATGGATGCCTTCTCTGTATGAATTACCCAGACAAGATGTCTTCTGGTGACGCACATAAAGTCTCTGTATGTGGGCAGTAGGTCTTGCTTTATTTTCAGAAAAATAAAAAAAATAAATAAATAATGAGAAACAAAGGAGGAACCCAGCCATGGTGTCGTTTGTGGTAGCACACACCTTTGCAATGTTAGCGCCTCATGGCTCATGGGGCTTAGATTCTGGGTGGACGTAAAATCTGCCAGGCACAGGTGTGCTTACTCATGATCCTGGCTGGCTAGCAGGCTGAGGAGTGATCATGGCATGAAGAGATCCTATTATGGGCATCTGTTGCTCTCAGTCTTACTCTCGCTCTGGCTTATGCTCTCTCTCTCTTTCATGAAATAAAATAGACTTTTGGAGAGGGTTTTTTGTTTTTGTTTTTGTTTTTGTCCCCCGCTATGGAGAGCGTGAGTTCGCCAGACACACAGAGAAAGACAGAGAGACAGAAAGCGAGAAATCACCCCCCAGGGGGGATGGCCACACCACAATCCCTTCTCCTCCATTCTCTTTTCGGGATCTTGGGCACACATGCACACACGCCCAGCGTGAGTTTTAAGCCACCAGGTCCGGGATGCGAACCGCAGTCGACTACATGGGAGTCCAGCAACATAGCCATTACGCTAACTGCTGGTCCCAAATAAAATAGACTTTTAAAAATCAAGGCATAATAGTCAGTCTGAAAAGGTAGCTGTAGATTTTGCCTGCAGCCTACTTGAGGAGAGTGTAACTCCCAGACAATTTAGCAGTGGTCGAGAGAGAGAGAGAGAGACAGACAGACAGACAGACAGAGACAGGGAAAAGGCTGGGTACAGTGACAATTTTTATAATTGTGCCACACAAAGAAAGAGAGTTAGGCAACCTGTGCAGGAGTGAAAATGCCACTTCCCCAATCTCCAGCTCTATACTCTTTCTGTTGTCCTCTGGATTGGCTGCCTTCCCTGCCTGGGTCTACAGTCATTTCTCCATTCTTGGCTAAAACTGAGCTTTTTCTTTTGGTATAAGCAGCAAGACTAATTTAGAGGAAACCATGCTACAAAGCGTTCTTTGCTATGTCAGTGAAAGTTGTCCCTGGATCTCAAATTAACAAAAGTGTGGGTTAAGGGGGAAACTCTAGAGCACAACGCCAATATGTGAACACACACACATACACACATATATGATCAAAATGTTTGTATTAGAAGGTATTTATGGGTTGACAGATAATCCTTTATCATAGAGAGAAAAGATAGTAACTAAAATAAATGATAACATACACCTTAATAAAGATTCCATCTTAATCTTCTTTGGGACTTAACTATATATAATTAAAATTACAGCCAACAAAACACAAAAGCACTAAAAATACTTGGCTTCAGTCAAAACTTTAGATTGGTGGCCATATTTTTGCAAAGCCTGAAAGTATAGTCTCAACTAACCTACTCCAGCTATTCCTGTAGGAGATGAATATTAAAATAATGGAGAATCCTAACATATATCAGAATCAGAATGTGTGATTCAGTTTTATCAAAAGTCATTGATCAAGTCCTCTAACTGTGATCTTCTAAATAAAATGGACATGGGATTTTGTAAAATGTCTATTGTAAGATAAACTAGTTTATGAATATAAAATATAACATATATAATATGTAACATGAAATAAAACTAGTTTATTTTCATTGGTAGGAAATCAAACATTTACATTTTTAACCTGAGAAAGTAATGATTTCAAGTATCATAGTTATGCAGATTTGTTCTCTGAAAACTAATATGATTGGTTTAACATATCAATCTATGACTATAAAAAATTTGAGAAAGTTTCTGGATGAAATAAACACATGCCTAAATATAGAAAATCATATCCAATCATGCATAAGTGAAATCTGCTACAATCATTCATGAATGTTAAATGTCAACAGTGATGGATATTTATACAGAAAAGGAAGAAAAGGTGGAACAGTGGCATTATGGATCAAAGTTTTTCAAAGTGACATTGATATGTTTTGACAGGAGGGAGAAATAGTAAAATACTTTAAGAAAGATTCAAAAAAAATAATAGAAGGAATATGCACCATGTTCTATAGGCAACAGCCTGAAGGTCAGCAGAGTTATTTATTCATGAGTAAGAATTATTTGTCAATTATGTAGAGCAATGCTTTCCAAACAGGTTGCCAAGGGACCCATGTGTGGCCCTGGAGGGAGAGTGCTGTTTCCAAAAAGCCACCAGTCAGTTGTTTCAGCTAATCATGTAAAACAGAAATGACTAATTCTTGACAATCCAGTGGACATAATTTCTATTCGCAGCTATCCCTTGGGTTGAATCTAATTTGAAGGTGGATGCAATTTCACCCCTTTTAATTAATCAAGAACATTAATAAATTTAGAAAATAGAGGATGAGATGTAAATACTCTAGCCAAAAATGATTTAAAATTTTAAGAGTGAAGCATAATTATGACACTAATGCCCTCAGAATTCTATGCATAGTTCTTTGACAATAAATCCAGTATTATCTCTAACAATATTTAACTGAGTCCAAACTACCACAATATCAGAAAAAGTATTTAAATATATAAAATGACCTTAAATTTTTACCTCTAGTGCACGACAGAATTCTGACAAAGAAGATTTAGTGAATATATGTTGTACTTACTTAATAAACACAGATTAAGTATCTAAGAATATTATAGTTTTTATCCATAATACATATTGAATGCTTACTTTACATCAGATATTGTTCAAAGAACTATTTTTAAAATTAATCCATCCTCATGAAAAATCTCTTGGTTTAATGTACTACATTTACACATTTTATAAATAAAAACTAAAATTTAGTGAGTTTCAATTACTTGTCAAAAATTTCTCAGGAAGCAAATTGCAGACATTGTATTTAAACGCTGATTTTTTACTACATCGAAATCCATGATCTTATACATTAGAATACTCTAAAGAAAAACAAAAAAAAAATGTTAACTAAGGAAAAGAGTTGCAGGTTCAGAATAAAAGCTTGTCTACAACTATTCAAAAAGCAAATGTCTATACTCTGAAAACTAAACATGAAACTGTTCAAATTAATTAAAAAATAGTTTGCCTATGTAATTAAGATCATTCAGATCTAGTTTAGTCTAAGAGGAAACTTATTTTGCAAAAATAAAGTTCCAAACTTTATTTGAAGTTGGCAAATAACCAGTAGAAAAATCTCATTTCGATAATACGAAATGTGGTTGGACAATTTAGTCTGTTTTCATTCAACATATATTAGGGGACTTTGCCTAAACATTGTCTTGCGTTTGTTATCAGTGTGATCTGAGTAACTGTAGCTCTTTTGATAGACAGTGCAGCTGAAATGTCTTGTAATATTCAACAATACAGTCATGCCATGTAGCAACATGCCCGTATAGATGGCTACGCATGTGTCCCAGCATATGACAGGAATGTACTTGTCATCAAATTAGGTAATCATTCCAATTCTAAAACAGCTATTATTATTCCTATAACTAGCATCTCTGAGTATCTTTTCCCATTAAGATGACACCAAAGACCTATAAATTATTTCTAAATGATTCAGATAAGTCTATCAACTCATCCCATTTCCATTTTGTGCTAAGAATAACCCCTTTGAGTCATATACTCAAAGCCATCAACAAAAAGGCAAACTCATTTTTCCATGGTTATACAAATCACTGAGAGTCCATTGGTGTGGGAGGCAGGCAGGCTGAGAACATGAATTACTTCAAATCATTCCCACCAAGGTGGTATCAGAAGCAAGCCAGTGTCTTGTGGCTAAGATAACAATGATAGACTCTCCTACCTGGCTATGAGAATGTAGCAGTAACTTAATGAAACAAGTCAGCTCTCCAAATGCTACTCTTTTTTGTTAAACATCCATTATGACAGATTTAGATAATGATGAGATCTTTAAGCTGCAAAACCATCAAGTATGCTATCAGGTTTCTTGGATCTCCCAGAAGCTTTTTAGTCTTTTATTACTCAGGGAAAAGAAAGTGTTTCACCATATTCATTCTTTGGATTCATTCAGGCTAAGTGACTACAGCTGTGACAAGGAACCCCAAAAGTATAGCTGCTTAAATATCACAGTGCCTGCTGTGTGATCCATCACAATCAAAGCAAAGATCATTCAGCAACGCTTCTTAGGCAAGTATCATTTTCTCCGTCTGCATAACATGTTCTAGCTTCTGAGATGTGCCAGGAGTTTCATCTTAGAAGGCAAACTGGAATTAAAAGAACTCCGTATTCTCAGTAATAAAATCCCCCAGGGAAAAAGTCATTGGGAAAACAGCATTAGTTCATGAATGGCATGCTTCTTGTTTGCACTCGCGACAAGGAGAAGAAACTACTTTTTTAGCTTTAAGAACTTGCCCTTGAGATGTGTAGGCAATTTCTCCCTCAGCATGGCGTCACTCTTAAGACCGCTTTATATCAGAACCTGAAGCTACTACTAAGTGGCGTGCATGCCACTCAGGGAAAACATGGTTTAGATTCTTCAGAGTAAAATCACTTCCCAAGTTTACAATATCCAAATACATGTAGATGGCTAGGAGAGAATAGAGTGTATTCTATAATGATAATCCTTTTGCAATACAGACTTGGAAAGACATGCGTAGTGGAGGAGCATCATATTGATTTACGAGTAATAAACTACTGCTGCTGTGGTTCTAACTGAACTGCTGGAGTCATGAGATATAACACTATCGATAATAAACAGTAAGCATCTTATCTGTAAATAAATTATTCTGTTCCTGCTCGCTTGTCTTTATTAATCAGTGAAAAGGCAACAAAACAGAGCAAGGAAACAGATGTCACTGTGGTAGTCTGTGACTGGGAGCAAATACAGACATATGAACAGGAGCGATACAATTTTAGACACCAAATATATATATGTCTCTGTGTGTGTGTGTGTATACACACACATATATATGTATATAAAATTTTGTGATATTTTGAATACACTTATACAAATGTTATGGTAAAATGAGAGGCTGTGTGTAAGGGGGAATAGTTTTTCTCAGTTTGCTGGAGTCTATTTCAAGGAAAACCTCCATATGCTAAATGATTGGGGTTCATACTATAATCACCCCTAACTATATCCTTTGTATGCCCCAAAAGAGCATAAGCTATCTTTCAAGGCTTTTTTTTTTTAATGTTTTTCTATCATATTTTATTTATGTGTAACTTCTGCTTTATCTCTTAGGAGAATTCCTTTTTCCGTCATCACACAAAAATTCCCTTTCCCTTATTTCATGATTCAGAATGTTTGTACCACGGAATTTGGTATTTGCGATGGTCTGAATATGTCCCCAATATGCTTGTGCTGGAAACTTAATCTCCAATGAAGTAGTGCTGGGAGGTGGGGCCTGATAGGTTCTATACTAATGAATGAATTAGTGCTGTTATTAAAAAAAGGCCTCGTGGGAATAGATTCTCTTCTGATACTCTTTAGCTATGTGAATACACAGTTTATCTTGCTGTTATCCTTCTGTCTTCTGCCATGTGAGAACAAGATTCCTCCTTTATTAAGGCTGAATACTATTTCATTGTGCACATATTCCCAGAGCATATTAATCATAATTGGTTTAAAGGTTGAGTCGAACTCCAACATCCCTGTCATATTAGAGTCTGATGCTGATCCCTGTTTTCCTTCATACTGTGTTTTTACATCCTTTAGTATGCTCTATAATTTTTTTCTTGGTAACTGAACGTGATCTACTATTGATAGATTTAAAAAAAAAAAAACTGCTCCACATAGGCCTCTAATAATGTGGTAGTAAGGTTTGCAAGTGGACATCCTATAGTCCTATAACTAGGTCTTACTCTTCTAATGAGCCTTTGCCTCTGAGCTGTGAACCTCAAACATGCTTCTCGGTGCCTCTTCCTAAGGTAGAACAGTATGGCTACACTAGATTGTAGCTGGGCATTTCCTTTATCCCGCATGAAAAGCTAGAGCAGGCTATTTCCCTTCTCTCAAGTCAGCTTGGATTTTACAAAATCTCAGTATATTAGACTTTGGCTAAGTAATTTCTTTTGAGAGTAAATCTTGTTAAAAAGAGCAGAATGCTGGGACTTAATTCAGAATAGTTCCTTTCCCTTGCCCCATGCCAGAAGCCAGGGATGATTTCTCACAGATCTTCCCTTGGAGAGCTTCATAGATTTAGAAGGTATCATGAACAAAAATGTGGGAGTGCCCCAACGGCTGGGTTTCTCAGGAATCTTTCACTTTCAAATTTGTCCACGCTGAGCCTACAGTCATTTGTCAGTTACAATATTGGTTTTTCTATGCAAGAACTAGTTGTTGATTCTTGCTTGTTAATCTTTTTACTTGTTATTAGGATGCAGTCAGAACATTCAAGTTTACCATTTACTAGACAAAAAAAACTGGAAGACTGACATTTATTTTTTAAATCCAATGTAGTGGGGTTGGACAGTGGCACAACAAAACATGATACTCTGAGAGGTTGACCCGTATGGGAAAGTTCTGGTTTGGGGTCCAGAAACCTTCCTGAATGTGGTGGTTAGGCACATGGCCATGATGCAGTGCTGGCTAAAGCTAGCTGTGGACTGTGGCATGAGGACTCTGGGATGCTGTCTGTCTGCCTCTCAGCATCTTGCTCAAGGAGGAAGTAAATAAAGTTTAAACTGCTCATAATGTATGTAAGTTTCACATGCTTACATTAAACTAAGAGACAAATATTTGTCAGACTCTATGCTGACCATTAGAATTCTATAATAGCCTATTTTAATTAATCTCTAAAACAACACTGTGAGGGTGAGGTGTTATTAGCTTCATTTTATAGATGCAGATATTATAATTTAGAAAAGTCCAATGTCTTGCCAACCGTCGCTCAGAGATTAAGTGTCAAAATCAGCATATTAATTCAGGTCAATATAACACTAGTGCTATGCACCATGCACGATGCACCTTAACAGAGCCAGAAGGGGAGCAAGAGTGAAAGGGCAGGAGGGAGAGAGACAGCAGAGGCTCAGGATACAGAGGAAAAGCAGAGAGAAAGGGAGAGGAAAAGCGTGACTACCTTCATATTCTCTTTTGTAGTCTCTTGTTCCCAGCTATTGAGCCTGCTCTGTGAAAATAGGTTACTGTTTTAAAATTCCTAAAACCAAATCATCCGTATACATTCCAAATTGGCTTACAGCGTACATATTCTGATAGGACTGAGTAAAATACTGTCACCTGGTGAGAATCAGCTTGTCATGATTAGTCCTAGAGAGCTGAAAAACTTCAAAATATTTTTCCTCACTACATGCACGAGGACAAAGAGGCATTTCGTATCTTGAATTAGACAGCTGTTGTCCCAGTGATATATAATCTTATCAACAGGAATGAGGATGAGAGAAGATGGCTGTCCTCTATGCCTGGCTGGTTTAACGTTGGACGGAGTTGATGTTTTATCACCACTCTAAGAAGGTGTCATCATCAGGTATATAAGAATTACTCAGGTAAACTTCAGTCCAGTTAAGGCCAGGAGGCTTGTGCATTCTATAAATCAATGAGTGAGTCTTTACCATTCCTTTAACTTCTGTAGTGTGCTCCTTGGCAAGTTAAAAAAAAAAAAATTAAAAGCAGTATACCTAGGTGGAATGAAAGGAGACAGTTGACTGATGATAGTGGCTCCAGTTCTCGTCAATAAATTTTATCTTGAGTTATTTCATAATGCTTTTTTCCCCATGTGTATTTATTGACAATTGCACACAGCCATTGCTCTGGTTATCATCAAAGCACTGAATACATTAAAAAACCTATCTCAGACCAACAGGGTTTCTAAAGGTTGAAAGAGGTCTATTTAAGAAAAAAAAAAAACATCATTTTTGAACTTAAGCTTCTGCTGTCAAAGCATTGATAGCACGTGGGAATATACTTCACTTCTATTTGCATAAGGAGAGTAGTCACTGCTATTCTAATAAAGAACAATTTATTTAGATGGGAAAGAGAAAACCAAGGAGCTAGAAAATAGGAGCCATTATACAGTTTATGTTTGGTTAAAGAATAAACAAACTCTTTGTGTAGAGTGGACAAACACTTGTGTAAAATTGTTATTTAAAGGAAATTAAGTTAACAGCTATTTATATTTCTGTATAATGCATTGTTTTCTGCTCCATTATATATACAAGAGCTTCATAACATTTCTTTTTACAACAGCATAGCTTAGTAAACAATGAACAATAGTAAATAGAACATGGAAGTTAGTATTAGAAATGAGCTAACAATCTGTTATTAAATGAGCTATACTGCCATCCGTTAGGCACTGGTTGGTGTATAAGATATGTTAGCATTTATCATTTAGTAGCTCTTAACATTTTCAAGAGATGTGACTGTCATTGTTTATCTGGAACAATTGTTTTATTTTATTATTTTTTTAGATAGAATTTTGCTATAGGGTGCAAGTGTTTGCCAGAGACACAGGGACAGACAAAGAGAAAGGGGGAAATTAACCCCCGGGGGGGTATTCACATTGCAATTTCTTCTCCTCTATTCTCCCCTTGGGATTTCCGTCTCGCTCACACATCTAGCCAGCATGTTTCAAGCCTTCAGATTTGGGATTCAAACTGCTGTTGGCCATGTGGGAGTCCAGTGCCTTAATCACTATGCCACCTGTTTGCCTGGAGCAATTGTTTTCTAATTCTGATAGTATTTAGTGGAAGGAATATTTTTTGGAAGCTCAAGATAAAGTTTCTCTTCCATGTAAATACAGTTGTATTCATTTGCTAAAGCTACCAAAACAAAATACCACAGACTAGGCAATTTAAAAACCCGAAGTGTATTTTTCCATAGCTGTGGAGGTTAGAAATCCAAGGTGCAAGTGTCCACAGGTTTGGTTAAGGCTGAGCCTGCTGTCCTTGGCTTAGAGATGGCTGCATTGCTGTGTCCTCATATGACCCCTCCTTTATGCCTGAGCCCAGCTGATGCCTTTTCCTGTGTCCTAATCACATCCTTTTATAAGAACACCAGTCAGATTGGCTTAGGACACATTCCAAGGGCCTCATTTTAACTTAATTACCTCTTCCAACGATCTTATCTCCAAATGTAGTTACATTCTAAAATACTGGAAGTTATAACAGGCCTCAGCATATGACTTTTGGCAGGACATAATTCACTTTATAACATCACTATTTAGCAATTCTTACGTGATTTAATGCTTTGGTATATACCATTTGTTTTTTATTCTTACCTAGAAAAAAATCCGTGCATCTTTAAATTGTTCATTCATATTGCATTTTTATCCTTCCTTCTCATCTTCACTGTTGCCTACTTTTGGAGCAGGTTGGCCAAGCCAAATATGTGTAGGAAGAGCACCACCCCTCACCTGAGGAGCAGGACTGGCAGTGGAAAGAACGGCGCCGACAATTAAGCAGCAGCCAACCGCCTGGCAGGCATGTTCACGCACCCACGTACCCTTCAGGGAAGCCCATTACCAAAGTTTGATCACGTTATGAGGACCAATTGGAACAGTAGATACTGGCAATGAGGCAGGCCACGGAGGCCCAGCGCCTGAGAGAATACCAGGACGCTTTGCAACAGAGGGGCTGCGAGGATGCCCGTTATGGCAGCTGCGGCAGCAGCAGCAACAGCTTCCGGCAGGGAGAAATGGGCCAGTAGAGGCAAGTAGAACCGGAGGAGGATCCCCTGCAGCAGTAGCTGTGGCTCCTTCTGGTGCTGTGGTAATGATGCAGTTCAGGAAGCAGAAGACCAGGAAGAGGAAGAAGGTCCCTGATGAAGCAGGAGACCCAGCGGACAGACAGGAGTCTCAGCAGCACCGCCGAGAGAAGTTGTCCCATAATCTGAGGCAGGCAGAGCCGGTGAAGAGGATAAAAACCCAGCAGATGACCCAGATAATGAAGGGAAAGATGAATTTGAGGAAGCCGAGCAAATGAGAGAAGAAAATTCGCTGGATGAGAAAAAAAAATTCGCTGGATGAAAATGAAGAACAAACTCAAAGTGGTCAAAAAACGAGAGAAGGCAGAAAGTGGTGATGGCAGGAAATGCAGACCAGGAGGAGGATAATTTGGATGAGAAGTGCCAGGAGGTAAGAGAGGAGGAGGTGCAGGAAGATTTGACCGAAGAGGGAAAAAAAGAAAAAGGGAACTGGAACATAATGGTGTAGAGCTCTATGGTGTAAATGATGAAAATGCTGATGATAAAAACAATGATGGCAAAGAGCAAGAAGTTCTAGATGATGCCGGGTCTTTGAAACATTATGAAGAGGATAAAAAAAAAAGAGAGAGAAAGAACAAGCTGCTTTTAATATGTTTTGAAAGTCCATATAGAAAATTAAATCGAGGAGATAACACTGATACAGGTGCTTCAAACTAAGAAATGATTATAATGTGAATGGTAAAACTTAAAAACTAATTTGATTAAAATGTAAACGTCTTTGTTACTTTGGAATGGTCAAAGACTTCTAACAATAAGAACACCAAAACAAACAAGAATTAAACATTGAAAAGTTGTGTAACACAGAAGTTAACCATTTTATATGTGGAGTAAATAATGAAGTTCTTTCTGAATATCAACAAGAAAATAACAAGAAGCATATTAGCAAAGTGAGTAAAAGATATAAACATGCAATTCATAGAAGAGAAAACACAAAATTCTAATAAATTCTAATATTGTTGTCATGCACAAGCTCATTAAAAATTTAAAAATTGGGGCTGGCAGGTGGCATGGTGGTTAAGGGCACTGGACTCCCATATGGCTGATTGTGGTTTGAGTCCCGAACTTGGTGGCTTGCATTCTTGTTTTCTCTCTCTCTCTCTTGCTCATACTCTGTCCTTCTCTGGTCAAATTAAAATAAACCAATAAATAAATTCACTTAAATAATTCTAAAAAAATTAAGAATTAAAAGTAGTAAAACAATGGAAAATTAGACCATGATACATTACTTTGTATTCACTAGAAAGCTGGATTATTGTAGGTGTTGGTGAGGATGTGGATGTATAGGAATATCTTGTGCTGGTGAAAGAGAAGAATGGAACATTATTCTGGAGAACAAATAGCTTATAATTGTATAAGTAATACAACCTATAAATCTGCAATGTCATTCCTAGATAATTCTCATAAAGATTTTAAATGGAAAAAAAAGAGTATCACCACAGCATCACCACGGATGCAAGAAATTAGTGTCAATCAAAGTGTCCGTCACTAACAGAATAGATAAGTGTACCGTCAGTCATCTGTCTCTTAGCAATGGGAATTCATTCTGAGAAATACATTGTTAGGCGATGTCGTCACTGTGTAACACATTAGTGTGTACTTATACAAGCCTAGCTGATATAGCCCACCACACTAGGCTGGATAGAATAGCCTAATATAATCGTCTGGGACCAGCATCATGTATGCACTATGTCACTGACTGACCCAAATGTTCCTACATGATGCATAATTATAATTAATGTACACCATAGAATTCAATAGAAGTTAGAAGTAAAGAGTCTACACATAAAACCATGGAGATCTGTTAAAAGTACATTGCTTAGTGAAAAAAAAGAAAAACGAAAACTATGGCATAGTGTATGTACGTTCCAGTGTATGTACTCAAAAGGACAATACGCATTTCATGAAAACACAGAGAATACTTACAAGTCGGCTCAGGGAAACTAAGGATAGTAAATATCAAATAAAATTAATTAAAAGTAAAATAAGCACAGACCAGAGTTAAGGGAAACATTTAATTCACTACACTAAAATATTTTTTTCCAGTTTTTTTTTTTTTTT
>NW_006204090.1:671154-710529 GCF_000334495.1 Tupaia belangeri chinensis
AGATACTGGCAATGAGGCAGGCCACGGAGGCCCAGCGCCTGAGAGAATACCAGGACGCTTTGCAACAGAGGGGCTGCGAGGATGCCCGTTATGGCAGCTGCGGCAGCAGCAGCAACAGCTTCCGGCAGGGAGAAATGGGCCCGTAGAGGCAAGTAGAACCGGAGGAGGATCCCCTGCAGCAGTAGCTGTGGCTCCTTCTGGTGCTGTGGTAATGATGCAGTTCAGGAAGCAGAAGACCAGGAAGAGGAAGAAGGTCCCTGATGAAGCAGGAGACCCAGCGGACAGACAGGAGTCTCAGCAGCACCGCCGAGAGAAGTTGTCCCATAATCTGAGGCAGGCAGAGCCGGTGAAGAGGATAAAAACCCAGCAGATGACCCAGATAATGAAGGGAAAGATGAATTTGAGGAAGCCGAGCAAATGAGAGAAGAAAATTCGCTGGATGAGAAAAAAAAATTCGCTGGATGAAAATGAAGAACAAACTCAAGGTGGTCAAAAAACGAGAGAAGGCAGAAAGTGGTGATGGCAGGAAATGCAGACCAGGAGGAGGATAATTTGGATGAGAAGTGCCAGGAGGTAAGAGAGGAGGAGGTGCAGGAAGATTTGACCGAAGAGGGAAAAAAAGAAAAAGGGAACTGGAACATAATGGTGTAGAGCTCTATGGTGTAAATGATGAAAATGCTGATGATAAAAACAATGATGGCAAAGAGCAAGAAGTTCTAGATGATGCCGGGTCTTTGAAACATTATGAAGAGGATAAAAAAAAAAAGAGAGAGAAAGAACAAGCTGCTTTTAATATGTTTTGAAAGTCCATATAGAAAATTAAATCGAGGAGATAACACTGATACAGGTGCTTCAAACTAAGAAATGATTATAATGTGAATGGTAAAACTTAAAAACTAATTTGATTAAAATGTAAACGTCTTTGTTACTTTGGAATGGTCAAAGACTTCTAACAATAAGAACACCAAAACAAACAAGAATTAAACATTGAAAAGTTGTGTAACACAGAAGTTAACCATTTTATATGTGGAGTAAATAATGAAGTTCTTTCTGAATATCAACAAGAAAATAACAAGAAGCATATTAGCAAAGTGAGTAAAAGATATAAACATGCAATTCATAGAAGAGAAAACACAAAATTCTAATAAATTCTAATATTGTTGTCATGCACAAGCTCATTAAAAATTTAAAAATTGGGGCTGGCAGGTGGCATGGTGGTTAAGGGCACTGGACTCCCATATGGCTGATTGTGGTTTGAGTCCCGAACTTGGTGGCTTGCATTCTTGTTTTCTCTCTCTCTCTCTTGCTCATACTCTGTCCTTCTCTGGTCAAATTAAAATAAACCAATAAATAAATTCACTTAAATAATTCTAAAAAAATTAAGAATTAAAAGTAGTAAAACAATGGAAAATTAGACCATGATACATTACTTTGTATTCACTAGAAAGCTGGATTATTGTAGGTGTTGGTGAGGATGTGGATGTATAGGAATATCTTGTGCTGGTGAAAGAGAAGAATGGAACATTATTCTGGAGAACAAATAGCTTATAATTGTATAAGTAATACAACCTATAAATCTGCAATGTCATTCCTAGATAATTCTCATAAAGATTTTAAATGGAAAAAAAAGAGTATCACCACAGCATCACCACGGATGCAAGAAATTAGTGTCAATCAAAGTGTCCGTCACTAACAGAATAGATAAGTGTACCGTCAGTCATCTGTCTCTTAGCAATGGGAATTCATTCTGAGAAATACATTGTTAGGCGATGTCGTCACTGTGTAACACATTAGTGTGTACTTATACAAGCCTAGCTGATATAGCCCACCACACTAGGCTGGATAGAATAGCCTAATATAATCGTCTGGGACCAGCATCATGTATGCACTATGTCACTGACTGACCCAAATGTTCCTACATGATGCATAATTATAATTAATGTACACCATAGAATTCAATAGAAGTTAGAAGTAAAGAGTCTACACATAAAACCATGGAGATCTGTTAAAAGTACATTGCTTAGTGAAAAAAAAGAAAAACGAAAACTATGGCATAGTGTATGTACGTTCCAGTGTATGTACTCAAAAGGACAATATGCATTTCATGAAAACACAGAGAATACTTACAAGTCGGCTCAGGGAAACTAAGGATAGTAAATATCAAATAAAATTAATTAAAAGTAAAATAAGCACAGACCAGAGTTAAGGGAAACATTTAATTCACTACACTAAAATATTTTTTTCCAGTTTTTTTTTTTTTTTGGAGAGGTTTTTGCTATAGGGTGCATGCGCTCGCCCGACAGACAGAGACAGAGAGACAGAAAGTGAGAAATCACCCCCCAGGGGGGATGGTCACGCTGCAATCTCTTCTCCTCCATTCTCCTCTTGGGATCTTGGGCACACACGCACACGTGCCTGGCGTGAGTTCTAAGCCACCAGGTCCGGGACATGAACCACGGTCGACTACGTGGGAGTCCAGCGACGTAGCCATTACGCTAACTGCTGGTCCCAAAACATCATATATTTTTGAAAGAGTAGCAGTTCCAAGAATTCACCCTGTAAAGTTGAATTTATAGTTGTAATCTCCTTTATAATAACATATAAACATTTTTAGGAACTAACACATTATTTGTAAGAAAACTTTAAAGGAAATGATGACCACTATGACTTTCTAGTTATGAGAAACTTTTGCTAGAAGAGTTTTATTTTTTTTTTTTTTTTTTTTTTTCTTTTTCTAATTCACATGCTTCAAGCTTCTGTCCAATTGTACACACAAGCCTTGGGCTGTAAACACTTAGGTTTCTCTTTTATTGTTGTTACAATAGAGTCTATCTTATTTTTTCTGCCTTTCTTTATCTAATAACTGAAAAAAAATTAAATTTATTTTTCTTCCTTTTACCTTTATAAATAAGTTTGATTCACTCAAAATTGATTAGAATTAATTTATTATTATTATAAACTATTGTAATAAAATTTGGAGTCATAAAGACTGTTCCAATATAGTAAAATCTTGCTATTTAAGCCACCAGGTTATTTTTATTTACTTAATTATTTACTTTGTTATAGGGCACGTGTGCTCACTAGAGAGAGCAGAGGCAGAGAGAGAGAGAAAGTAAGAAAGCACACACACACACCCAGTGGGGAGGGGTGTGAGTGGGGAGAATGGCAACACTGCAATCCCTTCTTCTCCACTATACACTAAGGATTTTGTGTGGCATGTTTTTCAAGCTCCTGGGTCCAGGACTCATATACATATATGGCATGTATAGTTCTATAAAAAGGAATTTATTGGCAAAATTGGATCATGTGAGTCTAGCAGCTGAGAAGTCCCATGACACACTGTCTATAAAGATAGCGATCCTGTAATTCTTGTAGCATGGGTCAAGTGTAAGTCCTGAGGCCCTAGTGGGAGAGAAGTCAATAACGTAACTCACAGTGTGAGGCTAAAAGCCTGAGAACCCCAGGAGGGCTACTATTATAAATCCTGATGTCCAAGACAACAGCAGTCCATCTTGCTTTGTCTCAAAATAGGTGCATTTATCATCTTTTTTTATATTCTCCTGGCCCCTTCTGATTGGACCATACCTGCCCATGTAAAAGGCAGACCTTCCATATACAACTTCCTCAGACTGTCATGTTAATTCTTTCTGGAAACACCCCCACAAACACACCAGAGTAATGCTTTTTCTAAGTATTCCTTAGTTCAGTCAAGTTAATATCAAAAGACATCCGTCACATATAAGCTCAGAAAAATAAGAAATCTAAAATGATACTCTGTTTCTAACTTTTCTTCTTTCAGTTCTATAACACGTCATATCAATAAAATATTTAACGTTAAACCCAAATCTGGGTCTTTACATGTATTAATACATGCACCCTGGAGGCTCTTCGGTATTTTAAAAACAAAGACCAGATTATGTCTTTTTGTACGCAAAAAGTACCAAAACCCATCCAACTTTTATTTTTAGTACCAGCTGCCAAATAGGTTTCAAGTTAAGAAGAAAGAAAAGATTCTCCCATCTTTCATCATAATATTTTTCCCATTTTAATTGTGCTTTTTCTTTCTCTGGTAATTGAAATCCCTACAAATGTTTTACACTCAAATGATTCCAACTCTTCTTAGAGGCACTTTCTCAGTGTAAAGTCCTAATTTCTTATTTTGTATGACTATTAGAATTTATGTATAATGCTTTTATGACTCAAAAGTATTTGCCTTGTGTCTCATGCTATGCATGTGAATGCAATTATTTCTACTTCTGGATTAAAATTCATCACTTAAAAGATGAAAGCTATGATTTATAATTCCTATGCAATCTTTTCTCTTATGCCTAGCTCTTAATCTGCTTCCTTACAAATCATAAATGTACGTTCAATGCATGCTGGTTGAGTTCAAATGACAAAAATTTAAATGATTTCATAAAATTCTTTTAGCAGGGCCAGTAGGTGGGGTGGTGGCTAAAGCCACCTTAACCACCCACATGGCTAACCACATGGCTAACCACAGTCTGAGCCCTGGACCTGGTGGCTTGCTTTTTCAATTTCCCTTTCTCTCTCTCTCTCTCTGGTCAAAATTAAATAAATAGATAGATAGATAGATAAATAAATAAATAAAGTAAAAATAATAAAAATAATTATAAAAATTAAGACTTTAGAATTCGATTGCTAAAAGAATTTATTTTATTTATTCATTTATTCATTTTAATTTAACCAGAGAGAGAGATAGAAAGAGAAAGTGAGAAAGTAAGCTGATAGTTCAATGACTCAAACTGTGGTCGACCATGTGGGAGTCCAACGCCCTCAACCACCAAGCCACTTGCTGGCCCCTCTGAAGTCTTATTGAGTCCCAACCTCAGTGGCATAGTTGGTTACATACTGCTCTGCACTGCTAAAACCCCATCTGAAAATATGCCCTATGTTTCTGCTTCCAAGATTCTGGATGACTGAAAGGCTGGGAGCATGGATGAGACCCTATTAAAAATGCTTGTTTTTCTCTCTCTCTCTCTCTCTCACTCTTGCATACATTCTTTCTCATATAAGAAATTCAAAATAAATAAAAAGGAATTATAATTTAAAATATAAAAAATACCAAATTGCTATTGTTAAAATACATTTATTGAGTCTAAAGTCATAAATGAGTTAATCAAATCCACAGATGTCTTTCTTGATAACTACGGTAGAGAAAAGACAGCTAAGAACGTCTGGTGTAGATAAGAAGACTTTCTTTTTTCCCTGCATCTTTTATTATAAGTTTATTTATTCATTTCTTCTAAGAGACACGGAGGCAGAGAGACAGCTCCAACAGGGTCTTCACTTAGTGATTCATCCCCTTTGGACCTGGTCAAGATTACAAGGAGCCTTCACACGGAGCATGCTCAGTAAAGCCCTGGGATATGGATGAGGACCTTCACTTTATGGATTCAGTTGCATTATTGCTCTGCAGTAATTGTTATCCTAGGATAAGAAAATATTGACCACAATAAGCAACGCTTGGGACAAAAAGGAGCTGTGTGTGTGAATTTTTATCAACAGAGACAATGGCAACAACCCAAAAAATATTATTGCAGCAGAATAACATTTATTTAGAGCTTGTATAATAGAATATAAATTATACTCCCCTGTCCACTGAACATAGCTATCATAGGAAGTAGCTTATGATAACAGGGAAGTCATGCATTTATTATATTGAATATGACTCTTATTCCGCAGATTTCACTGTGTAGGAAATACCAGATTTCTTTCTTACTATCCGTCAAATCACTTTAACTCTCAGTCTTAAACTTCCCATAATTCCATAAGAAGGGGTGTTTGGAGTCAAATTAACTTTATTATCTATTAACCATCCACATCAGCCTTAATTCTCCTTTTGAGTCCTCTTCTCTTTCTTTTACTTCTTTCATCCCTAACTCCTTGTCAAAGAAGGGCAATTCCCCTTTTTCCCTCTCTCTTTAGGATGAGTAATATATTCCTTTCTGATTTGTTCAGAAATGATAATCTGGTGACTTGCTGAACAGATAAATCTTTTCTTACTATATTTAAGTAGTGGAAAACTTTAAATTAGCTGCCAAGAAAAAAAAAAATATATGAATTTTGAAAAACTGACACATCTGGACCTGCAGGCCCTCTTGATAGCGCTGGCTGGGGCAGTGCACTGCTGTCTCCTGCAGAAGGACCTTGCAGGCTTCATTCACCCTAATCAGTATCTAATGTCTCCCAGGACACTAAACCAATGGTCACAGCCACTTAGCATCACATTGGCCTTGCTGTTTTCCTTGTATAAGAAAAATATTTCTCTGTGGCTATTTCACTGCTAATCATCATGGCCTTAAATTGTCCTCAGTTTGGTTAACATGACTATGCACCCCTGATCTGCCTTTTCTTAAAACATTTAGTGTAAAAAAACTAGCAATTATAAATAATGTGTCCTAAGTTGGAAATTTTCTCCTAACCACTTGCCAATTTTACAACCCATGAATGTCTTTCTCAAGGGATGCCCTTCAAAATGTAATTGCCAAGAAAAGGGCTCCTATATCTCAGACTCTGAGTTGGTAGACTCTAACTTCTTTGGACACTGATTAGCAAAACCAGGTGGCCTAACCATGGTAGCCGACCTCTTTCCCAAATTCCTCCAATGTATTTCCATTAGTTCATCCCAGTGATTAAAAATTCTTCTGCCTTTTGTTTCAGCACAGCTAAGTTCAACCTCTTCCTCATATTGCAAGTTTTGATCCCTATTGTAGTAGTCTTGAATAAAGTCTCCCTTGCCTCTTTTTTTTTGGAGAGGTTTTTGCTATAGCACATGCTATAGCATGTGCACTCTCCAGAAAGATAGAGAGAGACAGAAAGCGAGAAATCACCCCCCAGGGGAGATGAACACGCTGCAATCCCTTCTCCTCCATTCTCCTCTCGGGATCTTGGGCACACACACACATGCACCTTGCGTGTTTAAGCTACCGGGTCCAAGACTCGAACTGCGGTCCACTATATGGGAGTCCAGCGACATAGCCTTTACACCAACTGCTGGTCCCCTCCCTTGCCTCTTTAACTCTGTGCAGTGCAATATTTCTTTGATGTTGTTGAAAGGGAAGAAAAAAAGAAAACTGGACTAAAATTCTAAATATTTCAAGAAAAATACAAGACCGTATACTCCTTAAGGAAACTAATAACTAGTCCTGCATAGATTCCATTCCATGAAATGGAGCCTATGTGACAAAAACTAAAGCCCAGGCTGCTTTGTGCATTGGGGTGCCTGTCTGGTTCCGTGAGTATTTAAATTTGTGCCCCTTGGTTTGTACCTTCACAAAAGCCAGAGAGGTTATTTTCAAGTACCTTCTGCTTTAGGCTCTGAAAAGCCCCTGAGGCAAAGAAACACAAAGGCTTTCTCAGAAAAGAGGGGAAAATGCAGAGTGCAAAACACAGTGAACTCTCATTCTTTCTGATTGCTTCTCAGAAGAGGAAAACAAAACACAAATGAATTTTCCAATAAATTATCCTGCCACACAGAATTAGGGAAGTTCTGGGTTTTCAGCACATCTTTCCTATGTTTGTGCCGATTTGTGAATAATTTATGAAAAAAGAGATTCATTAGTAGCTTTCTTTCTGTTTTGTAATTTTTAATAACGTGAGGGCACTTTGTTTTTATTTTGATCCATGGGACTTAAATTACAATATCGATACTTTAGAACTGAAAGCCAATCTGAAAAACATTTAAATGCACTGAGATTCATGGATGAAAGAAACTAGATAAATACCAGTTCGGTCCAAGACCAGTAGACACTTGAGTTTCTTCTGCGATTTTTAAAAAGCCTCCTGTCTATTCTTAATCTCCCTGGAATTTTGCATACTATTTTCTACTAATCTGTTTTGTAGTGTCATCTTAATTTACATTTGCTATTGCTAAAGTTGCTCTCTAGGAAGGAGTGATAAATCACACATGTAGTCTTTAATTTATCATTCTCATTACTCACCATGAGTTTACTCACTGTTCCCAGCATATAGAATTTGTTAATTCTTCTAATTCAAAACTGGCCAAATAGGCCAATATATAATTTCTGTGAAACACACTTGTGTTATTATTAGGTATATATCTCCCATTTGTTTCTCTAAGGGAAGAATATCTTAGTCTTGTTTATAAAAGAGCTGTTTGGGAGGTTATGACACAGCAGACTTTCTTCTTCATCATTGAGAGGTTTGAAATCTAAGCCATCTTTCCACAGCCTGTGAATCTTTAAGATGCATCCTTGAAAAGTCATACATCACGATTCTGAGCCTTGCCAAAGATCAGACAACCCAATCTTGCCTATATCCATCTACTCATTATTAATCAGGGTGTGAATATTGTAACTCATTCATTAGGCACATAAATAAATCAGAATTCACTTTCTCATAAAGTGTGCTGTATAGAACAATTAGGCTTTAAATTGGAATCACCTTGTTTTAGTGTATAGAATTTTAAAATCGTAAATGCATTCCGCTCAGTAAAGCCCACACTGTCTGAAAACATCATATTTATTCTAATCAGTTGAAGATAAATGTATTTGACAATATAAATGTTGATATATGCTTCTTTTTCTTCATTATTTGATCCTGAACAACAAAATAGCTGTAATTTGTATTTATTAGATAATATACATTGTGAAAAATTAATTATATTTAAGCTTTCTTTATTATATATTTTCAACTCTAATTATAGGCAACTATTCAATCAGCACTTTTAACCTTTAAACTACAATGGGTAATACATAATACCGCTTTTCTAAATTTCTTTCATTATATTTCTTCATGTGCTTCTTAAAACAATTCATTTTTATAAAGTAGCACTCTAAAGTTTCTATAAAGTAGTATGACTATTGAAATATATAAAGCATTAATTAGCTTTGTATTACAGTATAGAACCATTTTGAGACAGACTATTCAGAAAAACCGTCAACCATTACAAAATATTTCTTAAGACATTATCTAAAAAGAGTATGAATGTGAATATCTTGACAAACTTGTTTATTTTGCTACTCTACAGTAAAGACTTAGATGTGTCAAAATTCAAATGGTAATGCATGACAAGAAGATCTTGTAATCTTCAAAAATTCAAGCCCCTCTAAGTAAGAAATACAAAGCTTGAAAAAAATAAAAGGGAAATGTTTTTGTTTAACATCTCATATCTTTAAGACAGGGTCTCGCCAGGTCATTATTCAGCTGCCTCAGTCTCCTAGCAGTATCTGTGGGTGCACACCACCATGAACAGCTCATTTTTAGATAGGATCTCACTATGTTACACAGGCCAGCCTCAAACTTGCAATCCGGCTTCAGCCTTTCAAGTTGCTGCCAAGTACAGGCATATCAAGCCTGGCTTTTAGTTTTTACCAGTCATCAAACACAGGCTTCCCACATAATCCCAACCAAAAAAAAACATTTTAGTAGCATTCGGTACCATGATTAGGCATATTTAATATTTTAAATTCATGCCTTTCCTATTATCAGAAGGTCAATTCAAAACATTTATTTAGGGGCTGGCTGGTGGTGTGGTGGTTAAAGGTGCTGGACTCCCACATGGCTGACTGCAGTTCAAGTCCCAGACCTGGTGGCTTGCTTTCTTACTTTCCCTCTCTCTCTTTTTCTTTCTCTGATCAAACTGGAAAATAATAATAATAATAAATAATGTTAAACAAAAATAATTATAAAAATATTTATTTAAACCTATTTCTAGCTTTTCAAAATATGTTCTCAGACATAAATGTGTTAACTATAATAATCTTAAAGGCAACCTAAACATTATAAATAATGTAATTTTACATAATTTAAATGAAATACATGAATATTAATCCACAAAAATGCTTGTTGAATATATATTGTTTATATTTTTTCCAGTTTTCTTCTGTCCCAACTCTACCCCTACAAAATCAAGACATCAAAGAATAGAAAAAAAATCAATTAACAGCAACACTTCTATACGTCCACACTTTCATTTTTATGTCAGTTAGAAATAATCACAAAGCCAAGTTAGCAAGAAATCAACAAATCTAATCAAATAAAATCTTTACCCCACCATAGCCAAAATAACAAATGACTAACCGATCAAATGGACAAGTAGAAGTATAACCATGTAGAAGTATGTGCTTGAAGCAAAATGACCGGTGCTTAAAGTGCTTATTTATATATAACGTAATGATAAAAAATAATGATTTTGCAGCTATAAGAATAAGGTTTTTTTCTTAGCTTGCGATTCATGTTACTGGTTTTATACTCACCTAACCCATTAGAAGATCCATTCACATAAGTTGAGATAAAATGATGATACAGGAAGTTGGGGGTTGTGGGTCTAACACCCAGGGCTGGAACAACGGCAAACCCAATTCTTTTTCTCATGCTCACAAAGATTTAGAGATGCGGACACAGAGAAGGAATAGTGAAGTGGAGGAGTTGTTAAAAGAGGGAAAGAAGATCAGAGCTCGCAGTCAGGGAGTGAGTCCAAGAAAATGGCTATCAATGAAAAACTGAGGTGAGGAGTTTTTACTTCTGTCAGAGGGGCTTTGTTTGAGCTTCTTGCTTTTATTTAGGCTTGTTCAGCCTCTGAGAAGCTGACTTTATGTGAGAAGAGAGAAGAGACTTGTGGAAGGACTGGATATATTATTGAGGAGAAATACCAGCTGACTCCTCCTTGGGGTAATCCCTGCCCTATTTACCTACTCATTGGGTCTAATACCTGTCTCCATGAAATATACTTGAAAAAAAAAATACATACACACACACGCACACACACACCCTAGAAATAGTTGGTTATACCACGTAGATTTAAAAACCTATTCAACCTAGCCTCAGATATTTGTTTCAAATTCTTTGAGAGCAGAGGCAAATGTGTCACAATTTTCTATTGGTAAGAGTGAGGAAATGATAATTTGTCTTATATTAATTAAACTAATCAGTACATTCTCAGTTTCAACAGCAATCAGTTCCATTGAGATCTATTAGCAGAATCTTTTCACATTTGTATTTCTCATCTTTACCTAATTTTTCCTGTATAGTCAACTTATTCCTAAGGAATCAACTTGTCATTTCTTGGTCCATCTGTCACTTTTATCACTACTTAGAAAGTACAAAGACTTCATTTATATAATTGATTTTTTATAACTATTTAAGATATATTAAACAGGTATCTTGGGAAAAGAAAGCTTTTTTTTACATTATATACCTTGAAGTTAAGTTCGTTAGTAAAGAATATAAAAACCAGGGCTGTCAAGTGGTATGGTGATTAAGGTGCTGAACTCCCACATGGCTGACCACAGTTCAAGTCCTAGACTTAGTAGCTTGCTTCTCACTTCCCCTTTCTCGCTCTCTCTGGTCAAATTAAAGAATAATAATAACAAATATAATTAAGTGATAAATAATTCTTAAAAATATTTAAAAAAACAAATTATAAATGCAACATACGGATAATTATTTTAAAATGTCATTAGGGATAACAAATTCTGGCTCCTTTATAAGTAAGGTCCCCAAAAAATTAGTTCAATTTATTGTCTTTACCCTCGGAATTTAAATTCATAAGTTTCTGTGGTTATTCTTAAAAAAAAATAACAAAGTCCAAATGATTTAAAAGTGTCCAAGGTGGAAGAAAAGAAAACACAGACTGTTGTCTTGCAATTTGAGTGCATTGATGGAAAACCACAGGCCAACATTACCAGACAAAAGCATCACACCCTTAAGATTATTTGTCACCCATTGTCACCAATTTTATTTCTGATTTCCAAAATTCTTACTTATCTCTTAAAGCATTTTTAAGTTGTTTTATTTTAAAATTTTTAAGAATTATTTATCAATTGTATTTACTATTATTATTTTTTTAAATTTGCCATTGTGCACATTCATTCTCCAGAGAGAGACAGAAATGACAAAAGAAGGACAGAGGGAGAGAAAGTGAGAATGTAAGTTGTCAGGTTCAGGACTCAAACTATGGTTGGCCTTGTGGGAGTTCAGCATCTTTTCTTTTTCTTTCTTTCTTTTTTTTTTTTTTTAACAGAGCTATTTTTGGTTTAGAGTGTGTGTGCTTACCAGAGAGAGAGAAAGTGAGAAATCACTCCTGGGAGGGATGGCCACACTACAATTCCTTCTCCATTCTCCTTCTGAGACTTTTGGCCATGTATGCACCCATGCTCAGCATGAGTTTTAAACCTCCCTGTCTGGGACTTGAACTGCAGTCAGCCACATGAGAGTTCAGCACTTTAACCACTACACTACCTGTTGGCCCTGGAGGTTCAGTGTCTTAATCACCACACCACCTGTGGCCCCAATATTTGTTCAGTTTTATTCTGCCTAGTAGATTCAGGAATAAACAAATACGCTATTTTGTTAGGAAGTGTTTTATACCTGACTTAGAGAAAGTCATTTATCTCAGCTACTCTGACATCCTGATTCCTGAGGCAAACTTTAATAGACATTTCAGGCAAGGCTTGATTATAAAACAATCTACAAGCCATTAGTTGGAGCTGTATATTAAACCTGAGCAATCAATCCCAATGCCTGGGTCAACCAGATGAGGTAGAAGTAGACAGTAGCCTGAAACTATGGGTTATTGGAAATCTCTCTGATAGGAAACATCAGGAAAATGAATGCTCAGCTTCTTGAAATTTACTCGAAGGAGAATCTCTCATCCTAATTTATTTTGCTTTGGCTTTGTGAAAGTGAATCAACTGATTTTCTCTGAAAAATGTTAAATCGCTTCAGAGAACGTCACTGAAAATATCAGTCAGTGTGATATTTTTAAAGTCAGACTACTTAAATTATTTAACTGATGTGGTTTGCAGCACTCTAAATTAAAAATATAGTTTGGCCCCATTCTATTTCTTTACTTTTGCCAAAATGTTTTATTCAACACTCACTATCAAACACTCAGTATCTTCAATTTTTGTCGTGAAGTTCAATAGGTTTTGCTTACTGCTGCTTATCTGGGCAAGTGTGGAGCTGGTCTCCATGGCAAATTGCCACTTGAGTAACAGGCACCAGCAGGGTCAAGATGAGCATGCACGGAGCTGGCTCACAGCTGCATCCCCCACTGGGACCTCTTTCTCTCGGTAACTCCTATCCTAACCACTCTCAGTAAGACATGATAATATTTTTTCTCTTGATTTTCATAAATGCAAAAGATAAATTTATTTTTGTCTCATTAAGTTTTTTTTAAAACTCAACAGATACATACTACTTGTGAAATTTCTAACAATACCCCATTAAATATAAATACTTAGTGAGTAAATGTTTCAACAGATATGAACACCTTGGAGTCCCTTTATGACATCTGACACTTTAGGTAATTACCCACAGGCTTCACAAGATTGACAAGTTCGCATATTCATGTGCCAGTTGATAGCTCTCAAAATCCCAAGGTAGTTACAATGAATCTCCTTCAAAACAACACTTGGCATGACATGCAATGAGACCAACCTTTAATAATTATAATAATCATGATAATAACAGTTCTATCAGTATCCCAGTTGGGAAACAGATGACACACAGAAGGGGCACTGAAAGAAATTTTAATGGAGGGACTATTTAACAAAGTGGTGAAGTAATTTAAGGGAAACCAACAAGTATGGTGAACTGTCTGGAAATAACTGCAGTAGGAAAGTCACTGTCACCCTTGGTCTGAAGGAGTTAAGAGTAGAAGGGTTTGCCGGTGCCCATCCAAATGTGAAACTGGAGTAGCAGGGGTCATCTAATTGGACGCTAAGGATCTCCTCTGGGACTGAAAAATAGTTCCTCCTGTTAATCCTGAGAAAAATATCCAGGAAAAAAAATAATAAAACCGAACCCAATTTCTTCTTCCACTCTCCCTTCTCCAATAAATTGCTAACATTGCCTAAACTCAACGTGAAGGGGAAAGAGGAGACCAGCAGATAGTGTTCAAAAAGAGCAAGGTGGAAAAGAGGAAAGTTGGATCGACAGGGAGCATGATCAAAGTATTCAGCATAAATATTAGCAAATGCCCCACTTGCTTTTATTATTTACGTGTTACTAAACTCTTCATCATTTTACTGGTTAAAAACCTAAACCTCAGCTAAGAACTCATAGTTGAAGAGTGGTAGGAATCGGATGAAGACTCATATTTATCTAATGTCCACACTCCTTTTCTAAACAAAAAAATTTTTGAGATTTTTTTTTTCCTTTTTTAAGAGAGATTTTTGCTATAATGTGTGCTCTCACTGGAGAGACAGAAAGTGAGAAATCACCCCCCCTCCCCCCAGGGGTATGGACATGCCACAATCCCTTCTCTTCCATTCTCCTCTTGGGATTTTAGACACACACACACACACACACACACACACACACACACACACACTCCCAGTGTGAGTTTCAAGGCTCCAGATCCAGCATTGGAACCGGCAGGAAGCCATCTGGTAGTCCAGCAACATAACCATTATGCTATCTGCTGATCCCTTACACTTCCTTTACTATGCTGTGCCCCACATAGACAATCATGTGGTTTTTTTTATCATTTTAAATACTTAATTCACAAATAAGTGCAAATATATGTTCACATTGAGCCAAAGATAGCTTTACAGTAAGAACATATTGAACTTACTATAAATTATTAGCTGTACTAGGACAATGTCCCACTCTCATTCTAGAGTCCAGCTTTTGTTTTGCAAAAATGTCAGGTTTCATCTGTTACTTAAAAAAACCTCAGCCGCTCTCATCTTAAAAGATATATTTTATGTTTGAGATTTGAACGTATTTTATTACAGAAAGAGCCCAGAACTGAAGTCAAGAAAACAATTCCCTTGATTCACTGCTAATTACTCCCTGTGTAAACCAGTCTGTCACTTGACCTCAATGAGCCTGGATTGCCAGTGATGATAAATTGGTAAAAAAAATAACATTATAGACCCTTATAGGACTATATTAGAATGAAATAAGTTATACAAAAGAGTTCGAAATGAAAAAAAAACTATAAAATTTTTAAAAAATTCTTCAAGATTATTGATTTTATTGTCCTGTTTGTTTGGATTTATTTTTTCTCTTGCTACAATATTCTTGTTTTTGTTTTTGCCCCCCCCCCCCACTGCCCCGCCAAGATGTTGACTTCAAGACTGGCCCCATGCTGCAGCAGTTAAATAAATATTATATAAAGAAAGCTGAATTCTGCATGGCCAATGTGGTTCAAATCCCGGCCCTTGCACATTGAAAAACATGTTAGGCACATGTGCGTGTGCCCAGGATCCTGACAGAATAAAGAAAAGGCAGAATAGATTATAATATGACCTGGCCCCATTGTGGGGTGCTTTGTTTCTCTCAATCTTTCATTTCTACTGTGCAGCTCATGTGCCCTCTGGTGGAGAAAAACAAGAATATACTGACTTTAATTGAGTACTGAGTATTGAAAAAGAGAGAGAGAAAGATACATAGAGGTAAGAGAGAGAGCCATAAAGACACACAGGGAAGGGGAGGGGAGAGAGTTATTTCTAGGCTTCAGTACATAACGCAAATTTATTACCTAATTTATTTATTATTGAAAATGTATTATTAAATCGAACGAGCAGAGCATATACATTGCTATTGCTGGAGGCAACCATAAGTCACATTCTGACAGGTTACATGTATTTAATGCAACTATTTATATTTTATACATGAGAAATGAATAATTTCCTTAGTAATTGCCAAATCATACACTTCCTGAAATTCATGGCATCTTCTTAGGGAAGTACATTTACCAAAATGTCATGTGAATTTATGCATATTTGAAAGCAAAATCAGAGAAAATATATGTAACAGCTTCCTTCCTTCCTTTCCAAAGGGTGACATTGAGGGATAGGTTGCATTTTGCTCTATCATTTCTCATACATGTTTTAAAATTTTAAATGCTTCAAATATTTAAATGAAATGTGTACAAATGTAAAAGAGGCTAGATATATTTAGTATGAGACTAAATAGTATAATGCAGGAATAAGACAAAGATTTTGGTGTTGCTTTCCTTTTCCTTTATTAGGGGGGCAGAAGGAATCAGGAGAAATGTGGGTGCTTGGTTTCACAATTGCCTAATAATATTTGACAAAGGCAAATGATCTAACTTTATAGCATTTTAGCTCTGTCTTTATGGAACTCATCGGTTGACTCCTCACCAGGAAAACAGCACGAGCCTTTTATCAAAAATGAGTTATCTAAAAGTAAAAGGTCAATTTACTTTCAGGAATGCTAGTGTTTCTTGAGGTATGAAGTAACCTATAGTAAATTTAATATTTCAGGGACTTTTCAGTGTCTGTCATAATTTGAATTAGAGAAACAGGGTGATTTAATAGACAGCAAATTCTGAGGGTAAAATTATCTAGTGAAATAACTTTATTTTATCTTTGGTAGTCTTTATTCTCCAAATACAAACCATCAACATCCAATACTTCAGGAAATAAGTTACTATTTACTGATTGGCATTTAGGCAGGAGAATAGATTGCTCTTTGGAGTAATATATTAGACAAAAATTATGGATTAAAATATTCTAAGAAATTATTTTTTCTCCTAAATTTATTTTTTCAAAAGAACTTTTGATGGTTCTGGACTTTTTTCAGAGTCATTTTGAACACTTTACTGAGTTTCACTAATTCAGTCATTTTTATGCCTATCAGTAGACCTAGCATATTTCATATAGTTGCTCTGACTAGGAGTTTAAATACATTTATCCTCCCTATCCCATTTTCCACCCTTGTCATAAAATTGTTATTTTTTTTTTACTTCTCTAGACTCTAAAGCATTATGACTCATTATCTTAACTAACTCAGAAACTTTTATAAAGAATTATTATTATATATCTATATCCATTGTGTTTTCATTACCTGCTAGGCTTGGTACTCTGCATATATAAAGATCCCAAAATATCCATTATTGTCTTGCAAATGTAAGGTAGAATTATTTTTTAGGACTGCTGTAGTGGCTTTGTGTATAGGTCAGGAGCATTTTATAGTGACACGAAAGCAAAAAGGATCTGCTTTACACACTCTTCCCAAAGATAGCTTTCTTGATTGTTTATTCATTCATTCTTTTAGCAAGTATAATTGAACACATACTGTATATACCTAGGTGCTGAGAATGGAAACAGAATCTGCCCTTGAAAGCATTTACATATAAAACAAGGGATTATATATAACTCCATAAATATAAGAAAAAGTAAGATATACAATTTACCCTTTAGCACTGTGGGGGTTAGGCACATCGATTTCATATACAGTCAAAAATAGTCTACTATTGACCAAAAACTTAACTGATAAAACAAATAACACATATTTTGTATGATATTTATATACACATTGCTTTTTTTTTTTTAATTCATTGTAGGGTATGATTACTTGCTGGCTATCCCCATGGGGGATAGCCACTTCACAGTCCTTTCTCTTCCATTCTCCTCTGGGGATTTGGGGCATTCATGCACATGTTTCTATGTTTCTCAGGCTGCCAGGTCTGAAATTTAAATTTATGTAGTTGACCAGGTGAGATCTAACTACTCTAATCACCATGTAACCAACTGGCCTACACATTATATTCTTATAACTAAGTACTCTAGAGAAAAGAAAATGTTAAAAAAATAAAATCATATGGAATAGCTAATGCATTTACTGTATTGTATTTACTGTATTGTATTTATCAATACCGTAAGTTTACATCATCTGCTTGCAAGGTGAATCATCTGGTAGTATCCACATCAATACCGTCTTATGTGACACAAAGCACTGTAGATGGTATATGTATTTCTGACACTAAATGCCCCAAAATGAAAAGATAATAGGGTCCTATACAGTTATTCAAGATTTACAGTATTGCACTAAACATGATAAAAAATACACAAGAACTTCAAAAGATCCCTTCTTACTGTGATAGATCATTTACTGGAGAGAGGAACTGTTCACATGGAGCTCATTAGGCCACATGGCATTTAAGTAAATACTGGCAACATGAACTCACCACAGGAGCAGCTGGAGGTAGTTGAAAATTATTACAGTAGTATGGTGTGCATTATAGTTAATTTTATGCAGTTATGACTTAATAGTGCATCTTTCTGTTTGTTTATATTTTTCTTGACTGCTAATGGTATCCTGTCCCTGACTGTAAATGTTTGTGTGCATAAATTTTTATAAATTTTAATTAAAAAAATCAATTTGTGTGTATTTGAGGGTAATGAATAAAACATTAGACTTGTATATATACATATAGATAGATATATATATAGTATATAATATATATGGTATAATAATATATATTATATACATATTATATATACTATATAATATATAGTATAATATACTTTATTATAGAGCATGTACGTTCAGCAGAGGGAGACTCACAGGGAGAGAAGGAAAGTGAGAAATCACCCCACAAGGAAGATGGCCCCAACTCAATCCCTTCTCCTTCATCCTTCTCTTGGGATCTTGGGCATGCACCCACACACGCCCAGTGTGAAGTCAAGCTGCTGGGTCTGTGACTTGAACTGCATAGTTAGGCAAGCAGAATCCAGCACCTTAACTTCCATACCACCTGTGGGCCTGTATCTACATATATTTGGTGGTTCATGACATACCTAACTTTTCCTCATTTGTTATTTTTTAATATTTTTTGGCTGTGCCCATTAAGAGTTTTTTCAAATCATCACAAATACATAACAACTTTTCCTATATTTATTGGAAAAAATCTGTCTATAAGTGGATTTGAATATCATAAGAGATATAAACATATTGATAATCAGAATGAATTTTTAAAAATTATTTTTATATCCCAGAAGGTGGGTGCACTCACCAGAGACAGAGAGGGAGAAAGCACTTTCCATGGGGTATGCTCAAACCACAATCCTTTCTCCTCCATTTCTCTCTCCCTTTGAGACCTTGAGTACACATGCATATGAGCCCAGTGTGTTTTCTGAACCATGCAGATGTCTAGGTAGGATATAACTCCCTTAGCCCCCAGGCTCAGCCCAAAGGATAAAAATATTAATACCTATTTTTTAAAGAATTATTTATTTAATTTTATTTATTCATTGACTTATTTTAATTTAACCAGAGAGAAACAGAGAGGGCAAGTGACAAAGCAAGCCACCAGGTCTAGAACTTGAACCATGGTTGGCCATGTGGGAATGTCCAGCACCTTAACCACCACACCACCTGCTGCCCCTTAATTCCTATTATTAAGATGAGGAAAGTTTGTGTCTAAACAGGTAATGACGAGGAAGGAGTAGAATGTAGGAGGAAGGAAAACATTATCAAAAGCTATAGGGACCAGCGGTTAGTGTAATGCTATGTCGCTGAACTCCCACATAGTCAACAGTGCTTGAAGGCCTGGACCTGGTGGCTTAAACTCATGCCGGGAGCATGTGTGTGCGTGCCCAAGATCCCGAGAGAAGAATATAGGAGAAGGGAGTGCAGCATGGCCATCCCCCCTGGGGGATGATTTCTCACTTTCTATCTCTCTTTCTCTCTGTGTCTTTCTGGAGAGTGCACACACCCTACAGCAAAAACCTCTCCCCCAGCAAAAAACAAAAAAGCTATAAAAGGAAAGTTTTCCTTCCTTCATGTCCTGGCTGGCATGTTACTTTGCTTTGCATAGCCAGAGGGGAAAATCAAGCATGATTTAATTAAACAAGTCTTTATTGAAAATTTACAATGGACAATACTCTATTAGGTTTATAGAACATATAAAAAAGAAATTAGACTAACAGAGTAACTAAGACCAGTAGACTAAAAGCGAAAGAGGGTCCATTCAGGCGACACACATGGATTATGCCTGGCCAAGTTTTGCCATCATTTAGTCTAGCAGTTAACAACATAAACAATGGACGTATATTAATATAATATTTTCAGTGTGTAAATGTATATATGTATATGTGTACTTCTGCTACTCTTTAGCAAGCATAATTTGTCAAATTTTATCTCAGCTAATATGTTTGGTGTCTTCTTAGAGCTGTGAATGAAAATAAATGTCTAAGTATTAGATAAGTAATTGAACCAGGTCAGCTTTATCAGCACTTGCTGTTTCAGTGTTGGTAGAAAGGTACTTAGTCTTTCTTTTTTTTTTTTTTTCTTTCTGTTTTTGGAAAGGTTTTTGCTATAGGGCATGTGTGTTTCCCAGAAAGACAGAGAGAGATAGAGAGACAGAAAGCGAGAAATCACCCTCCAGGGGGGATGGCCACACCGCAATCCCTTCTCCTCCATTCTCCTCTTAGGATCTTGGGCACGCACACACACACGCTCGGCATGAGTTTAAGCCACCGGGTCTGGGACTCGAACCGTAGTCAACTACATGGGAGTCCTGTGACATAGCCATTACGCAAACTGCTGGTCTCCTTAGTGTTTCTTATACTCATGCAGCTAATCTGTGCTAACAGAGTTGTCTAAGGTGCTTACTGAAAATGCATCTGCTTTGTTTTCTGCCCTAGATTCTCATTCAGTATACTTTAGCAGAGTGCAGAGATTCTGGAGTCCAGAGATTTTGTTGGAGGTGATCGATCTACAGACTACAGTCTGAGAATCACAATCTTATAAACTCCATTTTGTCAAGCAGTCTCCCACTACTTTGCAACCAATCACCTATTCATCCAGAAAAAACAAAATTAAATTAAACATCTACATTATTGTATCATAAATGCTATTATGTATCAAGAGAAAAAGAAAGGGGGGAGAAAGTGAAAAAGAGGGAAGAAGAGGGAGGAAAGAAGGAAAGATGAGATAAGTATTAGCTAAGACAAAGGAAAGGAAGAAAGATAATTTCTTCAAAGTTAGTTTAGTTTATCCCTAGGCCTCCAAAGTCAAATTAGGTACCTACTCACTTGAAACTTTAGTTTTATAACTGTAAAATATGTATTCTCTTTATCCTTTAAAACCATTTTCTAATGAATAACAAATATAAAAGGCTTACAAATAAATACACTGAGAGCACATGTAATGTAAGGATGAAAATTAAGTTCTTTATTCTCTACTCTCTTTTAACTTCAAGGTTCCATTGAATGAAGATGTAGAGTTTTAAAAAAATTTTTTTTCTCCTAGAGAGTATGTGAGTATATGTGCGCCCACACAAGAGAAAAGTCACCTCCCAGAGTAGATGGCTACACCACAATCCCTTCTCCTCCATTCTCCTTTTGAGATTTTGGGCATGCACGCATACACACCTAGATTGATTTCCAAGCCTCCAGGTCCAGGATTCTAGCTGTGCACTTGGCCAGGTGGGATCCAGTCATCATAACCACCAAGTTACCAACTAGCCTTGAGGATTTAGACTTTTCAAAAAAATTTATGACTTACCTGTTAGAATATGATCTCTGAAGATTTACTTTGGAAACACTGACTCATTGTGACATTTTTACAGAGTTCTGTCTTTTAATTGTATATGCTCGCATGTGGGTTTGTGGTATCTCTAAACTTATCACTAAAAGACCTTTGTAATAGACTTTCAAAATTAATGAATCAAATGCTTGTGAGCACATGGATTTCTGAAGCACATCTCAAAAAGGCCAGGCTTTAAAAGTCAAGGATGATAAGAATGAAAATCAACTAAGTGCTGCAGCCAATACTCCAACTCACTTCTCAATGCTTCTGAATTTAAAATGAGAATGTTTCACTACACCCGAATTACCTGAATAACATCGGCTCAGATAAGCAATTCCAATAGATTCACCCTAGAGATAATCTTCTAACTTTAAATTTGTACTCACTGAAACGTTTTCTCTCTTCATTTTAGAGGTTGAGGATGTCCTATAAAGATCTGGAGAGCTTTCAGAGAGAGACACATCAGTTAGGCTGCATCATATGTATAAGATAAGCTTGAGTCACTTCCCAAATTGTCACACTTTCATGTAGTGATACAGTTAAAATACAATTCAAGGGACTCATTATACTTGTACTACTCTAAAGGGAAATGGTAGAAATAACAGTTATTGTAGTGTTATGCTAGTGAAGAAAACTAATTAGCTTAGGTCAGAGGATATAAAAACAGAATGGTTAGCAGTTACTGCATCATTAAAGAAAGGGAGAAATAGATTCCATGAAGCAAGAGATCAGAGGAATATAACTCGGGCTGAGGTAAGTTGACAGTGAGCACAATTCCCCATAATGCAATAAAACAAATGAAGAACCAGTTAAGTAGAGAGAACTTTCAGTTATATTCAATATATTCATCATTTCCATTCTCCAATGACTTGTCAAATTTGCATAAGTAAAAATCATTAGTAATGCAGAAGTGGAGTACGTAACCTCAGTTTTCCTTAGGGTTCAAGTAATGTCAGAAATTACTAGAGATGTTAGTTAACATTTCTAGACACCCCAGTCATATCCTTGGGTAGAATGCCAAAGTGAAATGTAGCATAAATAAACTCATGGAAAAACAAATCAGACAGGCAGGAGTAAAATAGATACGTGCCTTCAAATTTGATTCATCTCTTTGCCCTGTTTCTCAATGGGCTCTTCTCACTCAGGGCCATTTCTGGGCGAGGTCAAGTGCATTCAGCTGAAAAATGTATTCATATTAATATTCTGTCATGGGATAGTGAGTCACCCATTTAAAAATATATCTCTGTGTAAATTCAGACATTACCTTTCTCTTTATTTTATGGAGGGATTTTTGCTATAGGGCTCACCATAGCAACAGACAGACAGAAAGCGAGAAATCGCCCACCGCGGGGGGATGACCACACCATAATCTCTTCTCTTCTACTCTTCTCTCAGGATTTTGGGCATGCACATATATACCTGGTATGAGTTTCTAGCAGTCAGTTCTGGGACTAGAACTGCAACTGACAATGTGGGAGTTCTTTGATGTAACTCTTATGCCATCTGCTGATCTCAGACAGTATCTCAATCTATAAATTACTGAATTCATTTCAGATACCATAGTAGAACACATGCAGTAAAACAAAAAGGATGACTAAGTTTTTCTAAGGACATTTCAAGTGAGAGGTAAATTAGAGTGCAGTAAATTTTTTATACAGAGCCCTCATTTTCAATTAATCAGCACAAATCTAAATATATACCTGTAAATGATTATTTAAAAAATAATCTAATAATCAAAATACTTATTGAGAACCATATATTTATACAAATATAATTGAAAATCCTATAATTTACATGAATTTTAAAAGCTTTTTTATTAATATTGTTTTGACTATTCATTTTGTTCTGTGAAGTATATTTTTGTCATTCAATAAAATCTAATCTTTGATTTTAAAAAATCATGAAAACAGATGATCGTGCTGAGCTTCATTGGCATAGCATTGCTTATGAGAAAATAGACCATTTTAAAACTTCATAATAACAGTAATCTCCTCTGTAGTGGTGGTCATTACATTTATGAAAGTGTATACCATAAATATCACTAACTGGGAAAGACTGCATCTCAAAACTCTTAATGTTTAAATCAATAGTAGTTATACAAATGTTTTTATGATTGAAAAATCTAATTCATACTGTAACTCCTGTATAAATTGTAATGAAAAATAACTGTATGGTTCAACCTAGAAATATAATATGAGGAGCATTTAAAATATGTCTATTCTTCAAATTAAAATTGTAATTATTTTCAATGTCGAACAAGAAGAATGAGAGAATATTAGCCTTTGCTTTCTTCATTGGTTATTAGTAAGAATTATGCTTAATTTGAATGGATCCAAAAAGAGTATCATAAAATATCTTTTATTTCATTTGGAAATGAAAGTAAAACTGCCTCATTAAGAAAATCTTGTTATAATGATTGGAGAACAAATAGGACTATATAACTTTATTAAGGAGCAAGGGTCATTCTTAATAGACACAAAGTAAGTATATTACTGAAGAGATGGATTCTCTGTCATACATTTTTAATTAAAGTCAATTTGTCACAAAATGATATTTCCTTAAGTCTTTCTATAACCACGAGTACCAAAAGTTTTTAAAATAAAGACTTAGAGAAAGAAACAGTTATAATTATGTGAACATCATCATATAATGACATACCAAAAATGGATCTGAAGAATGATCGTCTTTTACCTACACGCCAAAGAAGACATTTAGAAATAGATTCCTTTTTTCTTTTTTCTTTTTTTCTTTTTTTTGGCTAAAGGGCACATGTGCTTGTCAGAGAGAGAGAGAGAGAGAGAGAGAGAGAGAGAGTGAAAACTTACATCCCAGGGGGATGATTATGCTGCAGTCCCTTCTCCTACATTCTCTTTTCATGATTTTGGGCACACACACACATGTTCCTGGTGTTTTTCAAGGCAATAGGTCCAGGACTCAACTTGGCAGTTGGCTATGTGGGATTCAGTCACTTGAACCACCATGCCACTCTCTGGCCCGGAAGTGTGTTCTTTAAGCTCCAACCATGCACGGAATTTCTGGCAATCTTTTCGTTATGGATTTCTGGTTTAATTCCACTGTGCCTTGACAATAGGCATTGTATGATTTCTGTTATGCTGTTTTATGACTCAGAATATAGTCTTTCTTGGTGAATATTCCTGTGAGTTTGAGAAGGAAGTGAAGTAGACTATAGATATCCATTACATCCAATTGATTGATGTTGTTGAGTTCATTTATTTCCTCCCTAACTTTTTGCCTGCTGGATTAAGGGGTGCTAAAGTCTCCAACTATAACAGTGGATTCATGTATTTCTTCTTGCAGTTCTGTCAGGTCGTGCCTCAAGTATCTTGATACTCTGTGGTTAAGAGTATGTGTATTAAGAATTGTCATGTCACCTTGAAGAACTGACTCCTTTATCACTGCATACTGGCGAGAAATGTTCTAGTTCAATATTTATTATTACAAATCACTTTTGTCCATAACAGCACACAAGTATTTAAGAGGAAAGAAAAAAAAAATGTTTTTTTTTTTTTTTTAAAAAAACCTGTCTTTTGGACAAAATTCTTGTCTTTTAGAAAGCATCTTGATACTTATTATGCTATCATTAGGATAAGATAAGGCTTGTAATAAATTGTCCTTTTATTTACCTGCAAAATTTATGAAAGAGGATGATTTTGCACTTGGGAGGATCTTGTTAAAATTTTCCTGTCAATGTGGAGAGAAAATGAATATAATTTTCACCCACCTCTATACAAATACTATGCAGACTTGTATGTTCAGTTTAGACCTACCTCACATTATCTTTCAAATTATTTCACATTTCAAACCACATACTTTTCTATTACTATGGCCCCTGCTGCCTCATTCAAAGCTATATTCATTCTATATTTCTAAAGTTATATTCATCGTTAACTCCTTACCACCAATAGAATTCATCCCAACCTCTGTATTTCTATTAGTGTCTTGGCATCCTCTCAGTTATTCATGGACAAGAATTCAGTCATATTCCTTTCCCTTATATGTCCTGTATAGGCAATCCTTGTTGCAATTTAATTCTTCTGTAGAGTTTTCTTTTAGTTTTGTTGTTCTCTACATATTCATTGCCAACAATATAATTAGTACTGCACTATTGAATTATAATAGATGTTTTCCAGTGGATTCTCTGCATCTAGCTTCCTAATGTCTGTATGACTCCCCTCAATTCACGTTTCTTAATACTACCAGATATATAATCACAACACCCTACTGTCATCAAATTACTACCTTGACTAAAATATCTCAATTGCTTAGTTTATTTGTCTACAGAATATAACACTAAATACTTTGAATGGATGTAAGGTTCTATATACAGGTGCCAGAGGGTGGCACAGTAGTATTGCAATTGGATTCACATGAGAAAGGCCCTGGGTTTGTGTCCCAGAACCTCCCTAAACATGCTGGACATGTGCACCTGTGTCTATGATCCAGGCTACTACCAGAATTATTAGATTTGATCTTCATAAAATTAATAGCTTATCAGAGGAGTGGAGTAGAAATTGGTTTTAAGGAGTCACACCATCAGATTGTATGTGTGGATCATATAAATATCCTTAGAGAGGGACCAGTAGTTAGCGTAATGGCTATGTTGCTGGACTCCCATGCAGTCGACCATGGTTCGAGTCCCAGATCCTGCAGCTTAAACTCACACAGGGCACATGTGCGTGCATGCCCAAGATCCCAAGAGGAGAGTGGAGGAGAAGGGATTGCGGTGTGGCCATTTCCCCAGAGGGTGATTTCTCACTTTCTGTCTCTCTGTCTTTCTGGCAAGTGTACACACCCTGTAGCAAAAGGCTCTCCAAAATAAAATAAAATAAAATAACCTTGGATATTCTTGTAAAAAGACCATTGGTTAAAAATTAATTAAATGAAAAGTTCAGGTTTTTCAATTAATGCAAAATCAGAGCACAAAGTAACCTGGGAAACTAATATAAACACTTAAGTTTGTAATGAACTGGCATACCAACTGCTACAATGAAATAGAGAATAGGGGCCAGCAGGTAGAGTGGTAGTTAAGGTGGGTGGACTCCCACATGGCTGACCGTGGTTTGAGTCCTGAACCTGGCAGCTTCCTTGTCACTTTCCTTCTCTCAGTCTCTCTCTGGTCAACTTCAAAAAGATAAAATAAAATAATGGCAATGAATAAAATTTTAAAAATAAAAAAGATTCTTTAAAAAAAGAAATAGAGAATAAGATTTTAAAGCATTTTAAAAAGTGATTCATTTAAATATAATATAAAAAAATTAATGGTAGATAAAGTCCAAACAATGCTTCAAAATTCAATAAAATTGGATAATCTGCAAATAAGGAATGATCATCAACAACACATGGACTGTTAGACGTAACAGATGAAAATAAGGGATGCCTGATAAATGTGAATTTCATATTTGGGACATGCATATACTTAAAAAAATGCTTGTTCAGCTAGATGTCCTATATTTTTTAAATTTTTTAAGCAATCTTTTATGAAGTCCTTTTTCATTAGAAAATATACAACGATAAATGACTGTCTCAAAAGTTGCAAGTAGTGTGAAAAACAGCAACAAACACACCAACCAGCCAAATTCCTTAGCAACTAGGATGAACTATCTTCCATGTTTGAAGTTTAATTCCATATTCTACTAAAGAACTCCAATGGCATAGAAATTTTCATAGCTCTAAATATGTGGGAGGGTGCCGGGGTCCAGCCTCGGCGGGGGTGGGTTGACTTGTAGGAGGCGGCACAGGTGAACAGAAACAAAAATTAGACTAAGACCTCAATGTCTTTTAGCATGTTCTCAGCCGGCCACAGCCAGAGCAGAACTCCGGGCTGCAATGTGGTGGCTATTAAAACATGCGTATTTATTGAGGGAGGTTTAGGAAGTAAAGGGGGTGAGGGATAGTAAAAAACCCACTCTAAGGAACAGGGTATACAAAGCATGGAAACAATAATTATAAAACATGCTGTTTGTCTTGTCAGATCAGGTAAAAATCAAACTCAGATTTTAGGATGAGGAAGTCTGTTTGTTGTATCTTCTTCTTAGATCTTGATTACTGGGAAGGGTCTTTTGAAGAGGGGGCTTGCAGGATGTTTGATAATTTTAGTCTTGGGCCAGTTTGATAACTTTGCTGAGTACAAAGACTTAGATAGAAATCTTGTTAAATAAAGACACAGTTAATATATGGACTATCTATACTTTACAACAATAGAGGGTGAGTCTATGCTCTTATATGGGAAAGGAAGATGATCTTGTAGCTCAGGAGACAACACAGGATGTTTTATTAGCAGTTTTTCATAGTCAACAGCACATAGATGAGAAACTCTTTGTAGTTGAAAGCTACCTGTTGCTTTAGATAAGAGCTCCCAGCTAAGGTAGTTAATCTTTTTCAGGAACCCTCGGGTTTGTTCATCCTGTCAGTCGCCAGTCAGGCTTTTTCTTTCTTAAAAAAACCATGGGTTTTTGTTTTATTTGCTGAGTCTGTCAATTAGTGAGTTCTTTTGTTTTATCTCTGGGTGAATGTGCTGACTTTGCCTAGCAGAGCTAACTTTGGCCTGTAGCTTTAACAAGGAGTATTTATATAAAACTTTAGTCTACATATGCTTTTAATGCTAATTTGGTTTATATTAATTTCACCTAACAAATGTTAATTTTGGCTTAAAATAGACAGGTGGGAGAGTCTCATACTTCCTGGCCCTTGTCTTAGAGAACCACATTCCTACAAGATCACTAATTGGCTTTATTGTAATGGTTGGGGGTGATATCTTACTCTTGCAGGGTACCGTAATAACAGTAAAACTCACGGCAGAGAAATTAACTATAGGCCAGTAAATGACACAAAGAAGGGCTCGTAAACTGGGCCCTTCCTCAGTTTCTTTCCAGTCCAGGCCTTGCCCTAGAATGGGAGGCAGCCTCCTTACCAGCTTGTGTTGTCTGCATGGCCCTGTCAGGAGAGCCCACTGTTTTATGTTGCTAACTTTGAATTAAAAAAAAATAAAAAAATATTGTCTCAATTCTGTACTTTCCACACCTTTAGATTTATTCTTACTCCTAAATATTGATTGTATCAATTGTCTTTTTTAGATTCTCAGTTCCTCATCCTTTCTGGCAATATCTACAAAAGTAGATAGATTCTTATTCCGATCTGATTTTTATTTTTTATTTTTTGGCAAGATTTTTGTTATAGGGTGCATGTGCTTGCCAGAAAGACAAAGACAGAGAGACAGAAAGCAAGAAATCCCCCCCCTCCCCCCAGGGCAGATGGCCACACCACAGTCCCTTCTCTTCCATTCTCCTCTTAGGATCTTGGGCATGCATGTACATGCGCCTGGTGTGAGTTTAAGCCACCAGTTCTGTACTTGAACTATGGTCAACTACATGGGAGTCCAGTGACATAGCCATTAGGCCAACTGCTGATCAACCCAATCTAATTTTTATACTGCAACCATAAATATTTTTCTGAACAGAACATGTATTGCAACATTATTGTACTTTTACTACTTTGCTCAAAATACTTTAATGATTTTCCTTTGTTTTCAAGTCCGTTTGCCTTTGTTGAATATGCAAGTCACATCACGGTCAGAGCTTAGTTGTTTCAATTTTTTTTTTTAATATGCCCCTTAGAATACATTTACTTGTCTTTCAACCTGTCTCCCTTGCATGAATCCTTTCCTTAATCTCATTGGAATGACTTACATTTTTTCCTCTTATCCCCCAGTTGGATGTTGCACGTAACTTTTTTTGGCAGCTCTTTTCATATTATCATTGCAATTATTTATTACTAAATTATAAGTCATTCTCATTCAATCCAAAAGCCTTCAGAGCCGTAGTTGTCGTTTAAGTCTATGTATACTTTGCATGATTTCTGAAACATCATAATCATTCATAAATGCTTGTGGAATGAATATACGAGTGAACAACCTGTGTTTCTAATTCCATATTTAACTGTAACTGCTTATCAGGTTGGAAAAACAATCCACATTCTCGATTGTTTCTAAACCAGAAAATAAGGAATGGAGCAAAGGGTGTCCTTTTTTGCTTTAGTATCCCTAGGTATATTCAAGTTAGCTAGTTCTATTTTTCTAATACATTGAATTTTTCTGAAATATAAATTTAATCGAGCGATATATTTATTGTACATTTGCTACCCCCGTGGCAGTTCCAAAAGTACAATGGGAAGACATGAATGACATATCACTGCTCAGGTAGTATAATGATCAGGGACAGGGATCATTTATCATGCTTCAACTAGGCCTTAAATTATGATGAAAATGCACTGAGACTTACTTCTACTGATTTCATTAAAATGTAGTCCTATCCTCCTGTGGCAGGCATTCCAGCTCAGACTCCCCACTGGCAACTTAATAATATTAAAGGACAACAATATGAGTCATGAATGATGAAAACAGAGTTGCGAATAAGAGAATACTAGAAGGTGGAAAATGTTTATTATTTTGTATGTTTTTAAGTAAACAAAAGAGGTTATTTTATTCAAATTGATAAATGTTTACTATGCATTTATGTTTCACAAGCACTTTTTATGAAACAGAAACTATGAACTAAATAGCTTATTATCACCGAGTGGATATAGCTGCAAAACAGACTATGTCAAGGCCACATGGTTAGGGCTTCTGGCATCCTAGACTTAATTATGCAACAGCTCTAAACAGAAAAACAGGAACTCATTCACATATTCAAGTTTTCCACCTTTATGAGGCCCAACTATGTGACATGCATAGTGTAAAATGCTAGATACACCACAACACGTAAGATTCTCTCAGACATCTAATTTAATCAATCAAGTACGGAAAAAGATAGGTGCTATGAAAGAGTTGTATGGTGAGTCCAATGAGAAGTAACTTTTTTTTTTTTTAATTTTATTTTTTGAGGAAGGGGAAGTAATGGAGGGGATCTTTAAAAAGTTCTTAGAAAATGAATGTTATTAAAAAATTACTATACACACATTTCAAAGCTTTTTGCACTAGTATGAAAACCTCACACTTTAATTTCATTTTTCCATGAACTTTTGAAGGCACTTTATATAGCGATTTCCCATATATTCACCACCTTTATACATGTGTAGCCTCCCCCATTACCAACATTCCCCATAGAGCAGTGTATTTATTGCAATTGATTGTTCCATTGGCATAATGTAATTACCCGGAGTCCATAGTTTACATTAAATTTCACTCTTAGAGTTACATAATACATTTTATGATGTGTGTAAAAGTATACTTTATCATTATTTATTTTTCATTATTTTATCATACAAAATATTTCCATTGCTCTAAATTCTTTGCTCTGCCTGTTCATTCCTCCCTTTCCATAACCCCTGGCAACCAGTGATCTTTTTACTGTCTCCTTAGTTTTGCCTTTTCCATATGCCATGTAGGTGGGGTCATACACTATGTAGTCTGTTCAGATTAGTTTCTTTCACTTAGTAATATGCATTTAAGCCTCCTCCATACAATTTCATGGCTTGGTAATTTATTTCTTTAGTTCTGAATAATATTTCCTTATCTGGATGCACAACAGTTTATTTATCTATCACCTACTGAAGGACATTACTATTGTTTCCAAGTTCTAGCAATTTGAATAAAACTGCTATAAACATCTCTGTGCAGATTTGTGTGGACATAAATAACCAGCTCCTTTGAGTAAATACCAAAGCACATGATTCCTGGATTGTATAGTAAGTGTATGTTTAGTTTTTTGTCTGTTTTGTTGTGTGAATATTCTGTGTTTTTTCTGTTTTGTTGTGCTTTGTTTTGTTTAGACAGAATCTCACTATGTTGTAATTTTACTGACTTGCCCACTTGAGTAGCTGGGATTACAGGCACACACTAGTGTTTCATGCTTTTCAGGTAGACTGGAAATCCAGCCTTTACCTTTCCTTTTAAGGTAGACTGGAAATCCAGCCTTTACCTTTCCTTTTAAGGTATACTAGAAATCCAGCCTTTATCTCTTCTCTGGCCTCAGCCTGTTAAGCAACTGCATGTAGAGCATACTACCGTGGCTGGGCCAGTATGTTTAGTTTTCTAAGTAACTACCAAATTCTCTTCCAAAGTGCCTGTACCATTGTATGCTCCCACTAGCCACGATTGAATGTTCCTGTTGCTCCATATCCTCACCAGCATTTGGTGGTGTCAGAATTTCAGAATCTGGCCATTCTAATAGGTCTGTAATGATATTTCATGATTTTAATTTTCATTTCCCTGATAACACATAATGTGAAACATAAGTAATCCGCAATCTTCTTTGATGAAAAGTCTGATAAGGTCTTCATCGTGTTTTTTTATTTTTCTTTTTACATTTAATTACTATCCATCTTCACAGTATACATGAACCTTTCCAGCATGATTATCTGCATAGTAACTGAAATCTTTTATTTTTTATTATTATTGTTTTTTATTTCATTTATATTCATTCACTGTATAAAATTGTAGCATACCACATGAGTTTTCCCAAACAGAATACACCATATATTGGTTAAATCAAGCATATTTCCATACATGTTATCATCAACAAATAGTTTTCTATTTCCTGTTTCTTATATTTGGCTTCTTTTTATTTTCCCCTTGATTCCCTCTGCCGTTCTCACTCCTCTCCCATACTGTCTCTGGTGTCTCTATTGCTTTCCATGCTGTTTTTTCCTCTCATTTTATTGATTCACAAAAGATGTTAATTAAACTAAGTACTTTTCAATAGCAAGTGCAACTGATATAAACATACCTATGAACACATGTCTGACTTCCAGCATAAAACTCAGTGAGTAGAATGAACATACTATAAGGTAGCACCTAGCTCAGGCTATATAGATTATTTTAGTCATTAAGGAGGTGTTTTTTAATGTATTATTTTTCATTCCAAGAAAAGCAGTTTTAGCTTTAATAAGTCAAAATTTTAAAATGTTAAGAAAAATTTGCTGAAGACTTAAAACCAGGAAAAAGGTTAGGATTCTATTTAAACAGTAGAAAAGATCAGACCACAGTAACACTGCAGATTCAACAGAAGCGAGATTAATTACATGAGAATGAACTGGTAACATAGAATGTTATATTTTTTTTTACTAAAATATTACTGATTTTCTTCTATGCTTTGTTTTCTAGATTTAAGGATTTCTGTCTTCTTTAGCAATAATCATAGGTTCAGCAATTTGTTCATTTTTTTTTTAATTGAAACATAGAACTTTTTCTCCTTCCTTACCCCTCTGGAATTGGAAAACATTTCTAAATATTCTTATTTTGTGACAGAATGGTTATTTTTAATGTAATTTTTAATTGGGTTGTTTGTTTTCTTATGACTGTTTTTATTTTGAAAAATGTATTTATTGAACATGTTCTTTTGCAAATAATTTGTCCTAGGTTACCTTTTCATTCTCTTGGCATTGTCTTCTATGGCAGAATTTGTTCAAAAAATTAATAAAGTCAAATTTATCAATTATTTCTTTACTGGATCACACCTTTGGTTTATATCTAAAAAGTTATTACTATACCAAATGTCATCTAGGTTTTTCTTAGGTTTATCTTCTAGGAGTTTTAATAATTTTGTGTTTAAGACACATCTATGATCCATTTTTAGTTAATTTTTGCATCTATAAATATATATGTATATATGTGTATATATATATATATATATATATATATATTGCATTAGGATGTCCAGTTGTTTCAGCACCATGTATTGAAAAGACTATATTTGCTCCAGTATATTGAATTTGCATCTGTGTCAAAGATCAGTTGACTATATTTAAATGACCATTTATGGGCTACATCTTTGGTTCTATTTAACTATTTTTGTATTATTTTGCCAATACTACATTGTCTCAATAATTATATCTTTTTTTTTTGAGAGATTTTTTTTTCTATAGGACACGTGTACTTGCCAGAGAGAGACAGAAAGCAAGAAATCCCAAGGGGAATGGCCACACCGCAATCCCATCTTAATTTTCCTCTTGGGATGTGGGGCATGCATACACTCACACCTGGAGTGAGTTTCAAGTCACCAGGTCTTGAACTTGAACAGCAGTTGGCCATGTGGAAGTCCAGCACCTTAACCACTATGCCAACTGCTGGTCCTATCAATCACTGTAGCTTATAATAAATTTTAAAGTTGGGCAGTCTCAGTCCTCCAATTTTATTCTTCTTCTTCAATATTGTGTTGGTTAGTCCAGGTCTTTTCTCCTTAAATATAAACTTTGGAATCAGGCTATCAGTATTCACAAAATTGTGTTTGCATTAAATTTATAGATAAATTGGGAAGAACTGACTTCTTGACCATGTTGAGACTTTCTTTCTTTTCATTTCTTTTTCCCTTTTTAATTTTTTCTTTTTTTTGGAGAGGTTTTTGCTATTGGGCACGTGTGCTTGCCAGACAGACAGAGAGAGATAGAGATAGAAAGCGAGAAATCACCCCCCAGGGGGGATGGCCACAGTGCAATCCCTTTTTCTCCATTCTCCTCTCCGGATCTTGGGCATGCATGCACACACGCCGGGTGTGAGTTTAAGCCACCAGGTTCAGGACTCAAACTGCAGTCAACTACGCGGGAGTCTAGTGACATAGCCATTACGCTAACTGCTAGTCCCTCCCTTTTTAATTTTGAGAAAGGACATATCTACTCTCCATAGAGAGGAAGAGGGACAGAGAGCAAGATGGAGAAAACACTTCTCAATAGTGTAGTCATAAAAAATTATAAAGTTGAAGAAAAATGCAGAATGTATAAATACAACATTCCTGTATGCAATTTGCATTCTTCACTATGGAAGTAAATATACTCACTGACCTATTTTGACAATACTAAGTATCACTATAATGGAAGTAAGTTTCTGAGGAGTAAAATTTTCTAAATGAAGTGAAATAAAAACAATTATGGCTGGTACTGAATCCGTAGAACTAAGGATGGCTATGTAAATTGACTTTGGGTTAAGTTAATTCAAGGCAATTAATAAAAGAGTATAATAGAGTAGTTGCCTTTAAGGAAATTAAAAAAACAAATTATATGTACTTTATTAATTTACAGAAAAGGTAATTATTTTTCTGAGCCGTATATTGACCATTGCAATTTTTATACACCTCATAAAAGGACTGGAGAAATAACTTCACCTGCAATCCCAGTTAAAATAGTCACATTCCCATAGCAACTCTCACTCATACTAAGGACTGTCACATTTTTTATTATAGGATGCTATTCCTGAAATAGAAATAGTTAATAGATTTTAAGGCTAGTTAATAATTCTGAAAAGTCACTGAGGTTATCTATTGCCAGTCTTGACTCAGGCTACCCTTCACCAGGATATCCTGGGATGATCTTACATAGCAAATTAGTCCTGTGCTCAAGATCTAGATAACACGCAGCTTTCCTTGTGAGTTCAGCTAAGGTCTCAGCTAGACACCACTACCTGCTTCTCTGTGCTCTCACACACTCAGGTCACACGGTCGGGTTATAGTTCATTCACTCAGGATCTGTTGTCAATATCTTCTCATAGATTATGAATCACTTAGGACAGGGACTGAGTCTCATCTGTGTTATTTCAGCCTTGTCAAGGAAATAAACCCTCACAGTGATTTACTGAATCAAAACACTTAATAAATGGCTTTCCTATCCAAAGGTATGCATCTTGACAGTCATTGTTAAGCATATTTATTCTTTCTCACTAAATTCTAAGCTCTGTCAGTAAAGAAGCCATATTTATCTCATGCACCACTGAAAACCCAACATTGGTCATGGTGCCTGGCAATCAATAAGTAATTGCTGAATGGCTATTGAACAAATTAATTCAAAGGAGCATGAAGGGTACTCAAGGAATATATTACTCCAAGCAAACACTGTTTTAAATGTCACAAATAACAAGAAGATTTTTCTTTCAATCCCTGGGGCTGTATTGTCATATATTTATCCAGTAAGTTGGGTGAGAGAAATTTAGAGAAAGCAGTACATTGTCTTTTATATCATAATTATCACAGCAGAAAAAAAAGAAAAGCCATTGCAGTTACCTTTGATACAGGGGATGAAGGAGAAGTGCAGTCTTAACCAAGTGCATAGACCAAGCAGAAGTCATCATCAAAAGGCAAGAAAGAAGGTCTAGAGGAAATGATATTCAAAATGAGAACTGAAACATGGATAAATTAGACCGAGACAAAGGCATGGGATAAAGGCGAACAGTGTTCTGGGAGAACAGCTTTGCATGGGGGTCAGAAGTGAGAAGACAGAGAATTCTACAAAATCCTGGGAGTATATGCAACTACTGCTCACCACTTGCCCTCACATACAGAGCACTATATAGTATATTCCAGTATTTATTAGCATAAAGATAAAATGAAATAAAATTCAAAACCACCCCTTGATCATGCTACTCCTTATCCCATCAGCCATCTTTCACTCTTGCTTTCTAGTTTCTATTGAAAAGTCACTTTATCAGTAAGATCTGTCCTTCCCACCGTGTCCTGTACATTTTCAACTACCCTTCCCTGCTTTCGCAGCATGTACTGCCACTGGAAAACTTGCATGTTAGGCTCATTTGTTTAGCGTGTGTCTCCCTTTCCAGTAAAATGAAAGCTTGTTGAGGCAGGGCCTTCTGCGAAGACTGGGCTGATTGAACGAATGCATGAATTAAGGCAAATAGCCTGCTGCTTTCATTTTTCTTACCCTTTTCAACCCACAGAGCAACCTTCTTGATATTTTTAAATTGCAAATTTTTCTAAGTCACTCATTTATTTAAACCTGCCTATGTCTTTGCACTGCATGAAAAATAAGATCTAAAATCCCAAACCTGAACTAATGTATGTAAATCTTGCATCAGAATCTCCTGTAAGTATAAGCTTAAAAGACTATCTACTGGGACCAGCAGATGGTGTAATGGTTGCATTGTTTGACTTCCATGTAGTCGACCATGGTTCAAATCCCAGACCTGGCAGCTTAAACTCACTCCAGGAGCGTGTGTGTGCATTCCTGGAATCCCAAGAGGAGAATGGAGGAGAAGGAATTGCAGTGTGGCCATCCCCCTGGGGAATGAATTCTCACTTTCTGTCTCTTTTTGTCTCTCTGGTGAGTGCATAAATCTCTCTCTCAAAGAAAAAAAAAAAAAAAAGATTGTCCATTTTGTTCTTCAGCACCAAGGACATAGGTTGTTTTCCTTCAACAAATTATGCTTTTTTCCTTTGACATTTCTCAAAGGAATTGCTGTTTCTTTTTCTGGAACATCCTTTCTTCCTTCATAGAGTTAACTCAGGTTACATAACGCCACTTTAGGTGCTTGGAAAAAATGTGTTAAGATTTAGAGTGCACGCGTAGGCACATTTATTAAGTTTTTCCAATTGTCTCCGAAAAACATTGAACAGTCCCAAAAGCAATGTTACTCCAAGGATTTCTACATGTCTGGTGGGATTTATTTATTTCCACTTTGAATTTCTTAGCAGTGTTAAAAGAATATATTCTTTTACAATTGTATTTTCCAGCTGGGTTTTTTGTTTTATTTTATTGCTTGCGGTGCAAATTTATTTGATATAAGTATTTATTTTTGTTTACAATCACTGTATTACATCTCTTTTGTGTCATAATAAATGACCACGAATTCAGTGGCTTAAAACTGTATGAATTTATCTTACATTTCTAGAGGTCAGAAGTCTTAGATGGGTCTCAGTAGTCAAATCCCAGCAGGGCATTATTCCTTTCTGGAGGTGCTACATCTGACTGCCTTGTCAGCTTTTTTCTTTACAACTTTTGCCCCACGTTCAATGGTAAGGGTGTGGCAATCTTCCATGGTGAGGGCGCTTTCCCTCTGTTTTTCTCTCTCTGGTGAGCATACTCCCTTTGGCAAGAAAATTAAAAACTTAAATTAAAAATAAAAAAACAGAAAATGTTTTTATATGGTATTTTACTTCTGATAAAATTTGAATTATCGTGATCGCATATAGACATTTCAAAACCAAAATTAATTTCTGTCATTGTAGATGTTTTACATTTTGCTTTGAAGTCCTCAAAACAGATGCTCACTCATTGCTACATTCTAACATAATTGAACTGTATCACATATATGAATGTATATGTATAATTTATATAAAGGTAACTAAATCCATATATATAGTATAATGACAATGGATCAATAAAAAACTCATCATTTACCTGTGTATTGTGGGCAGTCTCTTCCACAGAGTACAGTGTGTGTGTGTGTGTGTGTGTGTGTGTGTGTGTGTGTTGGAGTGAGAGAAACAGGTAACTTTATAGCAGAGAAACCTGACAAATATTTCCTCAAGGACAATGTCAGCAGTGATAAGTCAGACTAATAGTGAGCCCCCCTAGGACCAGCAGTTAGGGCAATGGCTATGTCGCTGGACTCCCACGTAGTCGACCGCGGTTCAAGTCCCAGTCCCGGTGGCTTAAAACTCACGCCAGGCATGTGTGCGTGTGTGCCTAAGATCCCGAGAGGAGAATGGAGGAGAAGGGATTGCGGCGTGGCCATCCCCTGGGGGGATGATTTCTCTCTTTCTATCTCTCTGTCTCTCTCTGTCTGTCTGACGAGCACACGCACCCTATAGCAAAAACTTCTCCAAAAATAAATAAATAAATAAATAAATAGTGAGCCCCCTTAACATGATGTGATGAAAATGGCATTGCACCTCTGTGGTCTTTCTTCTAAAACCTGTAACCTCAGACTCGTCATAAGTAAAACACAGACAAATCCAACTTGAGAGACATTTTACATGGTTGTTACTCCCAAAGCTGTCAAGGACATCAAAGATAGGACCAGTGGACTTGCAGCTGGCATGGTGGTGAGGGCTGGACTCTCACATAGCTGAGTGACTTCACATGGCCTATAGCAAATTAAAAAATAATGATAATAAATAAAATAAAATAAATAATTATTTAAAAACAAATAGAACCAGTCTGAGAAATTTCAATTATCTGTGGGAAAATAAAGCCCAGGGGAGCCTCAAACCACATGACAAGAATTGTTATGGGTCATCTTAGAACAGAAAAAGGACATTGTATAAGAAAATCTGAATAAACAATAGACTTTAATGACAGGGTGTCAATGTTAGTTCATTAATTAGGACAAGTTTATTATTGCTAATGTGCAATGCTAAAAATAGAAGAAATGTAGTGTACAGGGCAACTCTGCACTTTCTTAGAAATTTTTCTGTCAATCTGAAATTAAGGTTTTTAAAATATATTTATTTCATTATTTATTTAATTTTATCATTATTATTACTATTAATTTACTATAGAGAATATGTGCTCACCAGATAGAATTGAAAAGAGAGAGAGAGAGAGAGGGAAAGCGAGAAAGTAAGCTGCCTGGTCCAGGAATCAAACCATCGTCAACCACATGGGAGTCTAGCACCCTACCAACCACACCATCTGGTGAATCCTTTCAATTTATTTTAAAAAGTTAGCTGAAACATACTACAGGAACATGCACAGGTGTCAGCTTTGTTCTTTACAACTTTTTTTTTTATTTCTTTTTTTTTTTTTTTTTTTTTTGGGGGGGTTTTTTTTTTGGGGGTGTGGGCCCCCCCGAAGGAGAGATAGAAAGCGAGAAATCACCCCCCAGGGAGGATGGTCACGCTGCAATCCCTTCTCCTCCATTCTCCTCTCGGGATCTTAGGCACGCACGCACACGTGCCCGGCGTGAGTTTTAAGCCACCGGGTCCAGGATGCAAACCGCGGTCGACTACATGAGAGTCCAGCGACATAGCCATTACGCTAACTGTTGGTTCCGTTGCTCTTTACAACTTTTGCCCCACGTTCAATTCTGCCTTCTGCTCTTAATTCTTTCATTTTCCCAGTTTCCTGTGTTCTACCCAATGAGTGAATAAAATAGTCTTAATAAAAGACTAATTAAAACCTTTTTTGCAAGTTTTTATAGTAGAAAGTTTCATTGTTTTTTGAGGAGAAATGCATGCACTAATATAAATATTAAAAACCTGGTCCAGTAGTAAAGATGTAGATGATTCTTCTCTGTGTTTTAAAAGGTCTATGGTGCAGTGGTTATAAGTCCAAACTGCAAGTTTTAATACTTACTGTCACATTCAATAGCTATTACCACATATTGCTAGTATATGACTTGTCAATTACTTAACCAGCTGTGGG
>NW_006204090.1:710799-713469 GCF_000334495.1 Tupaia belangeri chinensis
CAGCTGTGGGAAAGTAAAGAGTGGCTATGTATAGAATGTGAGCTTTAAAAGGCTTGATTTATGCAAACTATTTACAACTCTATCAAGGTAGTCACTATTAACTACTTTACGCCCCTTGGGAATTCTCCAATGTGGTCAGCTCCTAATGCAGCCATGAGCCCTATACTCTTTTTTCAGAACATTTTTAATGTTAACCCTCTTTTTACAGTTCCATTCCAATTATGTTTGCTTAGAAACAGGGTGGGATGTGCCTAGAGACTCAATTCAAGCCTCATGTTAATTATCTGAAATCCAATTTGTTGTCTACATCCCTTTAGAAATGTGAGCTATGTAGTATGCAATATTCATAATATGGCTAGATACCTCATATGAGAGTAATTTAATTGTCAGTGCTGCTCAACCATTGTTTAATGAATTCCTAACAATTTGAAAGGCAAGCTGTTGGAAGGCCATTATTAAATTTCATATTTGTTCTGCAGTTTTCTTCACCATTGCTTCATCTATTTAGGATTATGATAACATTAGCTTTTGAATTTCTTTTAAAAATAGAACTTCTTTGCATAATGCAAAATTTGAACTTATTATCTACTTGGAAAATAAAGTAAATTCATTTTAAGGCAGCCTTGCAATTAGGTCAAAGAGTGATGATCATACCAGTCTGCACAATAGAATGCAAATTCGTAAAACAAAAGAAATGATTGTTCACCAATTTACACAGTAGCAACAATAAAGAATATTATGGCAGACACAGAAGAAAGACTCAGATAATTATAGCAAAATGTAATCTAAGCTTATAAATAGCTCAACAAATTATAATCACTAACATTTCAAGAAGAAAATTACATTAAAGTACATTTTATTTATTTATCGATCATGCCACAAAACATAATAGACTGTGTATTATAACTGTGTTAGTAGTAATATCAGCCTGAGATATGTAGGCATATGTATGAGTACTGAAGGTCTGAAGAGCTGGAGGACTGAAGGATGGGAATCTTGGTATGGCCAGACACTGTGAAGTGTGATCACTTCTCTCTCTGTGTCTCACTTTCATGCACACTCACACTTGATCTATCATGAATATTGAAAAAGAATCATATGTGAAAAGTGTAGTAAGGAACAAATAGTGTAAAACTAAAAGCACAAAATGAGGGCCAAGAAATGTGAGTCTTCACTTCCTTATTAACCATAGGATCTGTACACAGCTGAACCTCATTTAAATTATGTATAAAATAGAAGTGGTATCATCTGTCACTTAGAGGTGTAGATTTAATGGGCTGATCCATTCATTTAGTTAAAAACTATTAGGAAACTATAATAGTATGTTTTAGGAGATACAGAGACAAAAAGGGACTCACACCAAAACCAAACAGACACATTAAATCTGAGTTAGTAAACTGATTAAATCAATAATGTTACTAGTGCTAAGTAGTGGTTCAGTGGGCTAGAAACCCACATGGGAAAAATGTTGAGTTCACAACTAAGGACCTTCTTGAGTATGCTGGGAGGTGCACACATGTGACATGATCCAGACTGGCTATGACTGGGACTGGATTGTGTTGTGAAGACTGTTGAGGGTACCTATCTCTCTGTCTTTCAGTATCTCTCATGGAAGAAATAAACATATATTAGATCAATGACTTCAGGAATTAAATAAAAAGAGATAATGAAAGTACTGAATAAATAATTCTAAATTCTTTGCTATTATAAAACTTTATCCTTACAAGTCAGAGAAGTACAAAGAACCTCAGTATGTTTCTTTTTCATACATTCGAATTCCTTCTGGATCTCTAAAGCAGCTCATAAAATAAGCTGCACATTATTTAACATGGTCAAGAACATTGAGGTAGCAGAAATCATGACTGAGCCATATTATATACTTGTAAACTCTCACAGGGGCTTATGAAGTCTTTTAGAAAATAAAAAATAAAATGCAAACTTTCTCCAGATTTTTTGGAGACTTTGCTAATAACAGAGCTGCTTGGGATGGCTCTGTAACCCAGTGGTTAAGGGAAATCATATCCCGCATGGTTTGAGTCCTGCTCCCAGCAGTTTAAAAATATCTGGGCACATGTGTATGCAATGCCCACAGTCTCAAAAGTGTGGAGAGATGAAGAAAGAATTGGGGTGTGACTATGCCCCATTGAAGGGCATACTCACTTTCTTTCTGTCTCTCTGTAGAGTGCAACTGCCCACTGGCAATTTTTATTTTTCTGAAGGGACTATACTAAGCATGTTAAAATACTTAAAGACTTGATAAGTTAAATAACAAGTAGCAACTGGGCTGTTTACTGAATGAAAATACTATGGTGTATTTATGAAAACATAATTAAGTGTGAATTTGATGATGTTTCAGTACATTTTTTTTTAGCACTAAGTGAATGTTTGCTAATTATCAAGAAAATTGCTGTTACTTAGTGTTTACATTTAGAGACCCAGTATAGATTCCCTGACCTAGTATTCAATATCAACTACTTAAATTCATTATAGAAACATTACACATGAAACTATAACATCAGTTTGGCACAGTAGATTAAACCATGCTATGCTTTAGTCAAAAACACACATTTGAATTCTCATTATGATTCTGAAGTTTCAAAATTACTCATTGTCTTAGGACCCTAATTTCCCGTTTATAAATTAAAAGTGCTTTTTTTTTTTTTTTTTTTT